>NC_133208.1:31291594-31509094 GCF_958299795.1 Porites lutea
GTTTTAAAGACAAACACCTTTTCTTTATTGTAAAGCCAAACTTTTCTAAATCTGATTCAGAATTATAAATATAATTCCTCAACACTAACAGAAACCATAGAATAATTCTCTTTTCTCTGCAAAGTTATCGCAGCATTGGCATAGAGCACTTTTAAAAGATAAACATTAACTACATGGTTTAAAAAAAGCATCTCAAATGGCCAAAGAAAAGAACAAAATGAATGACCTCCATCAAAATGATAAAAACTTTTTGTCATAAACAATGATCAACAAGCAAGCTTTTCAATGGAAAAATAATTTGAAAGATAATATTATTACTAGCAGTATATAAACTCGGCTTCCAAACATCGGCAAGTAGAAACTCGATAAAGTGGTATGTTTCTTCTGTTGCTTCAAGTGACAAGGAATGCCACGTTGATGAACCCCGAGGATTTTTAAGTCAAGTAGCTGAGGGAAGTTAAGGAAAAACGACTTACATTTCTAATACCCTTAATCATATTTCTACATACCCTACTCTCCCTCTCTGCCCCTTTATTTACTTGACAAGTATCAAGAGTGTCAAGGTGAAAAATAAATGATATGTTGTTAATTACGGCTGACTCAGACTTCGAGCAAGAAGCATTGAACACTCACAAAAAGATAGCGAGAGGTGCATGGAGTTGCTCCCGTGGTCTTAGATCGAGGCCTTTCAAACCAGGCCAAGGCATACGCACAGAAAATAGCAAACATGGGACAATTAATGCATTCGTCACAGGCTGAAAGGGACGACACTGGGGAGAATTTGGCTTACGCTTGCTCATCAAATGGGGTTCCACTCACAGGAGAAGCAGCAACGAAGATGTGGTACGTTCCGCATAGCCAATTGTACTTCTTCGAACAAATAATAAATGCAACAGATTGCTAACGAAATCCGATATAGAAGGCAAATAATAGTGACAAACTTGCCCTTACCAAACTAAAAGTATGGGTTTGATATGGCAAATTATGGCCCATACATGGCCCATGTATGGGTAAGATATGGGATGGTAATAGAACATCATATGGGATGTATATGGTGCCCAGTTTTGTGAAATTTCAAGCTATGTGTATACACTATAGGAGTGTGTCCTCAAATAACAAGGTCTGTTACATGTTAAAAGACAGCAAGGAATCAGAAGGGATCCTGGATGTTCCACCTCGGATTTCAAGTGGGATCCCACAGGGAATGCTTCCTTATCTGGCCAGATCCCACCTGCAGCGAGCAGGTGAGTATGGCAGGATCCCTATAAATGGCATTTTACATGGCTAAATGAAAGTTAAGCTAAATTAAATTCGAGGCACTGCTTTCTTTCCATGCCCCTTGCTCTTGGATCTTTGTTTGTGTGCTGCTCACATGTGACTTCACAGTAGACCTTGTCACGGTTTTCGACGCCATCTTGATGAGTAGGCAAACGTGTGAGAAATTACAGTGTTTGTATGAGAATCTAATGTCAAATAATTTCCTTAAAACGGCTGTTCTGAAAAAAACTAAAGCTACAAAGCATTAAGGATTGTCCTAAAAAATTTTGGAAGCGTACCTGTGCTTAAATTTCTCCAGAGGCTTGCTTTAGATTTTCCATATGTTTGTCTGTAATTTTCCCAGGACTTTCCAACAGACAAATGTATAGGAAATTTAAAAAGTGGTTTTAGGTCTTCTAGTGAATGTAATGCCCTCAAATTTTTTCAGTAGAATCCTTAGGAGTGAAGCTTTAGTTTACAAATCATGTTTTTTAAGAACAGCTGTTCTACGGAAATTGTTCGACATTACATTCTCATACTGTTTTACAAACAGTGTAATTTCTCATGCATTTGCCTGCTTGTCAAGATGGCATCGAAAACCGTGATAAGGTCTATATGTGCCAAAAGGAGTTCTTGCTTGCAGGCTATCTTTTTTCTCAATAAATTTCAGCCAAATTTAAAGAGTTGCAGTTATCTTCATATTTCTGATACAAAAGTTCTCATAAAATCTTTCTTTCTTCTTTCTTTATTAATTTTGGGCTTTTTTTCTCCTCCCTTTCTCATATTCCCTGAGCACATCAATTATTAATGCTCAGTGATATCCTCAAAAGCCTTGGTGATACCAAAATCTTTCATTTAAATTTCCTAAAATGAGGTGACGAGTATGCCCAACCCCTTCAATGAATATTGGCATGGATTCATTGTAATATTTTTTTCACCTTTTCCCCCACTGTGGAGCCTGATCCCAGGCAGGAATTCAAATCAATTCATAATATGATATTTAACCTCTCCTCAAAACAATATAACATTGACAATGGTATTCCGTCACCGAATACAAAGGAAAAGAGGCCTCTGCTATCAGAGAAAAGCAATGATCGAGAACTGTAGAAATGTTTATTCACTATATATCACGGGAAGGAAAAGTGTCATTTAAGTCTGACATTATTAAGAGCATAAAAAGCTTACATGTATACTTGATCATGCGTGCTGATAATTATGAGCATTATATTCTGGGCATACCTTTTTGACGGACCGAATTTAGCATAATGATTTTAACAAACATTCCTTAGACCCTAATGGGTTTTCACATGAAGTGATCTAAATTCGAACTGAAGAATTATTGCTTCTTCTTTAAGTTCTAACTTAAGCTACATGCAGCTAATAAATTTAAAAGCTCAATAATTTTACAAATGTTCAGGTTGAAGGGGTTCTACGTTTTGTGCCAGGGTACGTTTTCATTTCTAAGCTTTTGCAAAGCTTTTGACTTGAATCATGGCAGGGCTGTTACATTATCATTTATTATCTTTTCACCTGGTTCTGGACGTTATCGATTAAATTTCTGATGGCGTGACAGTGAAAAATGTAAAAGACCGCCAAAAGAGTTCCTAGTCTATCTGACTGCTGTTTCAGTATATTTACACCATTCTTGTGCTTATCGATTATACCAGGTACCACAAGGTCTTCCTACAGAGTAAATATGAGCTCACCTGTAGGTAGATCTTTAATCTTCGGATAGTAGAACTCTTCGCGAAGAGTTTTCAATTTATCTTGTTCGTCTAGGAGTGTAGCGAATGCTGCGTCTGTTATAACTAAATTATTCTCCTCTGCTAACCTCAAGAGGGTTTGAGCAGGTTTAAAATTCAGCTGTTTACTGCACGTGGTCCGCAATTCGTCGTGAGATGCCATTTTTATGTTGTTTTTCAAAAAGTTATGAAGTGCACCAGTCTGAAACTGCCTCAGTTAACCGACCGGGGTAACCTGGGTACAAAGCGCGGTTTTTGATGACATCATTGGCACAATAGCGCCACTATCAGGTCTTATTGGTGCCAATATTGGTACTAATGTCAGAACACTAGCGTGGGAAGTGGGAGGGGAAGGTGTGATACACCCATCTAATCTGAGCCTCATGGTTACACATATGCACGAAATATTTTGTGTGCAGCTCGAAAAAAAATCTAGCAAGAACAAAGCTTATAAAGAAGGCTCCTGTCTGATAAAAACATGCAATTCCCTATGTCTACTTTAATACAAAAAATAACCTCAAAAACCTGGAAAAAACTACTCTTGCGAAGAAATGATGTAGATTTTGCATTATTTTTATGTACTTAAGCTAGCTACTGTGAAGTTATTTCCTCACTGAAATAAAAACATTCTCCAAGTTTCACGATTTTGTTAAAAGAACAAATGCGAAAACATTAATTTACAACTCAAAATTTTTATTAACACTCATATAATGCACAGGACATTTTTTGTCAACAATAGCAAAATTATCATAACACATTTTTGTCCTTTTCTCACAGTTACTTTTTTATTAATGCTTTAGCAACAATAACATTAATACAGAATAATAACAGAAACAACAACACAACGCCATCAATAAGCTGAATTGCTGTCAAACTTTAATATTATTATAAAGAAGATCAAGGCATGGCAAGATAAAATTTTGTTCATAAATTTTGCAGCAATTCTCAGACACTGTTTGTAAGGGTTAATCTCGTTTTTGGCCTTATGTGTCTAAATATGCAAAGTTACATTTTCAACCAAACAATAGCATGCTGCAGCTGCAGCAACAACAAAAAAATACACGTTTTTTTCTATTTTTGCTTTTCCTCTAAATTTTCTTCGTTTTTTCCTTATTTTTTTTTTCTTGTATTGAAATCCCCCCTTTAATTTATATTCAAACCCAAATACTCATTTGCCAACAATTCTAACAACTACACATTTTTGACAGACATTGAGTCTGTCTTAAGCATAAAAGAAACAGCAACATCTAAGCTGCAAAACATTTTGCTGACTCCGAGTCAACATTTTAGTAATCTTACTATCATGCGACTGAAATATCATTGATTTTTATTCTAACACAGTAAGCTAATGATTCCAGATAGGAATCGGAATTTCATTTTGCTTTAGCTCTCACAGAGAGTACCTTTATTATACTAAGAATACAGCTGCAAGTTGCCACACTGTAAACTAGTATATTACACTTTGGGGGGGTTATCAAGACACTAGCCATATGACCAAGCAATAGTTAGAGAACAACTGCCCCTGCTCCATTGCAATGTCACCTCTAAGCTAGAGTCAGATTACTAGCACTGAATTACTCCACATGGAGAAATCTATCATTACTAAGAACCGTCGCTTCACATTTCACATTTCAGCCAGTAAGATTAACATAAGTGTGCATATACATTTCCTTCGAAAGGAAATCAAATAAAAGTTTCATATTTTTTTCTTACTTTTATTAAAATTTCAGTCCTGAACTGTATATAAATTCATACTGAAGAGATTCAAGTAAAGATCAGAAAACTTATGAGCATAAAATAAAAAAACAAAAACTTATTTTACTGGCTGAAAGATGAAATCCATGACTTTTTTGGTTAATTTTCTATAATTACTACCGTACAAAATATTCTGTACATTTTAATGTTTGCCATGTCCATTACCAACAGAGTCACACAATATATTTACCAAGACAGTAACTGTGGCAGTTGGATTGTCACTAATCACTTTCCTCATAGCAGATTCAGGGAAACTTTCCCCAAATAAATCAATGAGTTTTTCGAGTTTCAAGTTTATTGCTTCCTGGTCTCTTTCAGGATGATAAAACCTGCACTTAAGGCCATATGTGCACTTCTTCAAGTAAGGGCAAATTTTGGGGTGCGTTGCAGACCCTTTGCGAAGAAAGTCTGTAAGATTAGGACCATGCTTCCCAAGAGGATCATCTGGAACCATAAACATGTCCCCAACAAATGAGTACATGAGTAATCTTTGTTCAATTGTCTCTCTCCACTTTGCATTCTCTTTTGTCAAGTCTCTAAAGTTATCATTTGATACAACAATTCCATCAGTCTCTGCAGCAAGCTTGATGATGAAACGGTCATCATAACACACAATTCGCCTCCCATTTACTTTCCTTGAAGGAGTAAACACAAGGATACCATCGCGCTCCAGATTGTGTAGTACTTCCTGGTCTGTAATTGGTTTATCAGGCCGTGAAGCCTCCTTTCGCCATGATGGTACAAATACTGTGATTTCTTTGTGTCCCCTGTCTCTAAACCAATCTACACAAAGTTGTATACCTCTGCAAGAGTATATATCTTGGCGTCCATGACTGCAAAAAAAATGGAAAAATTACATTAGTGAGGTGATCCAATAAACCAACTCATACAGCTCAAAATGTATGTAAAAGGGGCTCTGGTGAAGTATTCAAAACAGTAAGCATTACTCTTAAATGAACTAGAATCATCAGTTCTGGTCTAGACTAGGCATGAATTTATGAAATTTGATGAGCTCAGTAATGACTTAAAGTCACATCAGATGAGCATACTGTCTTGAATTGATTAGGTAAAACTTGATGCTTTAATGGTTGTCTTCCAGTTTCCCAAGACTTGAGATGCAGATTAACCCAAATGTGACAGTTCACCCTTCAATATTGTCTTCAAGTGAAAAATGGGCTGTCAATGAGTTCTTAAATAAATACAGTTGTTCAATGCTGATTGGTTGCAAGTGCAGTTTTCAATTAATCATGGTTTGATTATTGCAATAAAAATGTTAATATGTATAGTGTTCCTAGAAAAATAGGAAGACTAGACCAACAAAACTAGAATCTTCTATCTACTTAGGAAAAAACAACAGAATGCCAAAGAATGGAATTTTCCACAAAAAACATGAAGCGAGGAGCAAACAACCAGAAAGGAAGGAATTATTCATTAGCTTTCATTTTTATGGTCACACTTCATGATTTCATCTGCATTACAATATATAAGAAACAACAGTACAAATAATCAGAACACAGCAACACAAGTTTAAGTCAAAGTGGAAAAGTGCCAAAAGCGGATAAAATTCTCATGAAATAGTTCCTAACTTTTCTACATGAATGCAAAAAGCAATAACAGATGCAGTTTGAATGAAAGGAAAGAGGAAGTCTTAAGCCACAGGAATAAACAACGACTTGTTTGACCTTGTTTAAGCTCTAACTCAACTGCACATGCTCAGGGCATTCAAAAAAACTTCCTGTTATTTGAGAACATTCTAATATTCATAAACAAGATTCTCAAGTTTCACGAAAATTTTAGCAACAATTTTCATTCTATTTTTTTAACCTGTAAATTGGTTATACAAAACCTTTACTTTCATGCCCAAATTTAGGCAAATGCATGTAAAAGTGCAATTTGTTGTGAAAAAGCTGTTCACATGTACCCTACAAATTCAACCTCTTACATGTACAACATGTGCAGCATCCAAAAATGAAATTTTGTTCTTGTAAATACAGTAGGTAAAAGGTAAAGTTTCAACAAAGACTCCAGATTGAAATTGCATGTAAATAAAAGGCATTATATTTTAACATTTTTTCGACCACTTATAACGAAGTGTGTGGATGCAATAATAAATTGATCAACATTGTAATAAAACAAAATTGAGGCGTTTTTAACTCTTAATAGGGAGTAGAAATCCTGATTTGTGACCTTCCAAATAAAAGCTAGTGAACAGTACACCTTTACTCTTTTATTTAAAGAGAACTGTACTCCACATTGGACACTAAAAGAAAATGATTGTTACATAATATTTATAAAAGATACATAAACCCACCTCATTGCCACATTGCTTCCATCAATAACTATTGGTCTTAAGTTTGAGGATGCACTAACTGAGGTCTTTTTAGCCCCAACAATTTGCTGGTACATCAACTGTTCTTGTTCATCAAGTCTTGCCTCTGTAGCGCTCATCCCACTACTGCTAGCGATTTCTCTTGAATCATACAGTGGCGATACCTGGTTACCATATGGTCCCACAAGCACATTCATAAGAGGCTGCGCAGAAGAGCAGCCACGAGCAACTATATCATCAGGGCGCTGATTTTCAAAACCCCTTTTGGTGCCACGCGGAACACATCTTTCCACGACATCACCTGGAATCTCATAGCCAAGTCTTGACACTGGATCAGGCATGCCTTTGGTAATAACATCTCTCCTGTTGTAAGGCATGGATGGACCAGGTGATGGCTCTCTGTCCCAGTGAGGATGAATTGGGGCTCGAACCATGTGATCTGGAGGGTTTTCATAGCCTGATCTCATAATACTCGATGCGTTTGGGGCACCTCTAGCAACAACTTCTCTTTGCCTGGAATGGGGTGCAACTGGGCCAGAAGAAGGCTTTGGCTGAGAAGGGGTTGCTGATATTTGGTAAGGTAACGAAGCTGTTTGCTTCAGAAGCTCATTTAGCAGTGTATTTTGAGTCACGTTTGAGCCAAGCTTTTGAACGGCCTGGTCTATGACTTGGTTGGAATAACCAAGTTTGATTGCAAACTCCCTCAACTGTGGCTCAATAGCAGGAGGTTGCGGTGTTTTAAGTTTATCTTCGATCGCTGATTGTGCCATTATCACGGCCTCTGCACTACCTTGAATTGAGCATTCCTTTCGAGAAGGGAACTTAACAACAGCGCTTGTTGATCTTTCAAGATCATCCCATGAATTGTACAGAACACTGAAAAATTGTTCCGCAAAAGGAACAGAGATAACCAGCTCGGGATTACAAAGTGATTTGATATATTCCTGAAAATAAACAAAGACGAAAAGAAATCAGGCGCGTTGGTAGGGATTTCAAGACCATTTTGCCAAATAACTCAGTACTATCATATCACATGGTTTTGCGAATGATCATTTTATAACAACGTTTTTTTATTATTTCTTGAAAGCCATTAGCTTTGAATTTGTGTTGTTGAGTGGTAGAACTCCGAAGATGGCTTAGGCAGAAGTTCGCAAATGTGACGCGAAATTACTACTAAGTTTAAGCTTATATTGACTCTAAGCTAAGTTTAACTTGGAATGTTTGTGGGAGTTCAATAACGAGAAAGAAGTAAGTGCGGCTAGGGAAGCCAGTATTGCTTTTCAATCCGAACAAGGAAGTTTTTTTCACGACCTGCGGCCCCTGTATTTCAAAGCGAAGACTAGAGAAGGAAAGTCATGTAGCTTGGCATACAACAACATCAAAGCTACAAACCTTCGCTTTGTTTAAGCTGTCTTTCTCTCCTTTAAGGGCTAGCCACTGAATTCCACTCTTAACAGCGCTTTCTTCTGGCGTGCTGAAGTTAACGAGCACATGAAACAAAAGTCGTATTCTCTCGAAAGCTTTTCCAACCACTGTTCGCTTGCCATGCTCAACGGTCAGTTCGTCCACGATATCGTTGTCCGCCATTTTTCTTCTCGTGAGTGATACACGGTAATGGAGAATGCAGGATACACAAGTTTTTCTCGTACTAAAAGACAGCCATATGCCACGAATTCAATCTTCTATAAGAGGAAGTAAAGGGCGGAATTTGTCAGTATATCATAAATACCTAAAGCATCCTTTCAACTCTCGTCGGGGATTGGACGCGGCTGACGTCATACCTCAAGTGACAGTTCTTAAGACTTCCCTTGGAGAGGGGTGATTCTGAAGTTTATTAGATGCGTAAATTCTTTCTCCAAATGCTTAATAATCCCCATTTTCACCCAATGTGGAATGACATAGATAATAAGGAGTTCACTAGTGTACATTTAAAGCAAAATTTTTCTTCTTAACACCAGGGAATTCACATTAAGCGTTTGAGACACACTCTCCCCTCCCTAGAATTTTAGTGTGCCTATTGCCTAAGGGCCGCGTACAGGGGTCGCGTTGTACGCAAAGGAACACATCATAATTGCTAAATAGAAGCAAGACTTCCTAGAAACTGCTAGCTTGTCAACAAAATAACCCCGGTAGCATTTACGACCAAAAAATGTCTTTTAGTTTCAGTACAGAAATACGTTCTTACTAGAAACGAATCACGATAGGGATGCGGAAAAAGTCGTCTAAACTGTCCACAATCTTTGCCTTCTCCGGCAATAAGCAAAGCAAATCACTTATACTTGATAATTTTCTCATTTTTATGTTATTACAAATAACTTTTCTTTATAGACAACTGAAAAATTGCCGAAGTGTTTGAGAATTTCAAAATTCACGTTCTGTAATTGCATTCTGAGGAAATGAGCACGCGCGAGTACACGCGCGTGTCTGATAACGAATGCACGAAAGGTCTCGAATTTTCGTAGACAAACATTCTAACATTGTGCAACGGAATCAGCCAAAGCGTCTGCCGCGCTGAAATAGGGTCAAACTCGTGACCCGAATAAAGTCTAGTCCGTGGGGGTCCTCAATACGTTAGGAATTTTATGATTTCCCTCCAGTGACTTTTACAAAGGAAATAGATATACAGGAAGATTTCAGTGAAGAGGGTAAAGTTTGACTCCATTGAGAGACTATATCTTTGATATTTCCATTTCTAAACAACGGAAACTGGAAAATTTTGTTTTAAAGAACTGAATTGTTATTAACTTCCGCTTATAAAACGAAAATAGCAAAACAGTCTTTCTGTTCTAACGGACAGGGCAAAAGATAACTCTTTTTGGACTTCTGACCCGAAGATTTTAAAATCTTTCTCTTTTCTTGAATAAATTAGCAAATTCGTTTTAAAATGTGTCCAGAGAAGACAGAAAAAGGGAAAAATTATTAACAGGTTAAAAACATTTTGCTAGCAAAGGAATGATACCTTTTTAAGTTTACTATTCTGAGAAATGCGGTTCGTGTATAAGGTTACGCCTGTGGGATCTCTGTTCCATGAATAGTTTTGATCCGCACACAGGATATAATTGCAAAGTTGACCACAAACGACTTCTCGCATCGCACAAGCTGGCAAAAACCGGCAAAAGTAGATGAAAAACTAACTGTGAGTCGGTAGTAATGTAACGAGGCAAGGGCACACCCTATGAAATGAGATATTATGATGTGGCACAATTCCAGAATGGTACAGATTGAGCGTCTCCCTTTGGGAACGTGGGTGTTGGTTGGAAGGTGGAAGCTGAGAAATCATGCAACGGGGCCGAGAAAAAAGCAATGGAATGAGGACAGAATCAACCCACTTAGTTTTGGTTTTTGCGTCTTGCTACTTTCTGGTATCCGGGGGTCACAAACGGGACGTGTCTAGTTCTCATTTGCTTCACTGCTGTATAGTTAAAATCTTTTCTCCTATTTTTTAGTTGATTTTTTCGGGGCATAAACCAGTCTGGTCCAGTCAAATCAGGTTAATTTGCAGCCAGACGACTATATATTCGCTCAGCGCATATCCAAAATTAACACTGATTACTTTAAGTATCCTAATTGCATAGAACTAAACTGAAATTATTTCTTTTCTTATGCTTGACACGAAAGTAAAGACAAATTACAATGAGTTCCGTTCTTTTCATCCCCAGCCAGATGAGGAAATAGAAAGTGATCATCGAAATTTTGGAGTTTTACACGGGAGATATCATTGCTGCGATGTCGCTTGTTAAAACAAGTTTTTGGTTCGAATATTAAATCGGAGGGGTCGAAATAATCGCCAAATCGACACCCTGCGTTCGCTACTTTAAACACCAAGCTGCTAAAGTGAGTGTGCATTAAACACGAAACTTACTCAAGTTAACTGCTCCAACTCGGCCCTCTCATTCCTCCTTGACTTCACTCTATTGAAGACGCAGGAAGTTCATAGCTTTCATATATATTCGATTCATACGATATACCCTGCATGCATGCAGTACGCTGATTGGTAGACGGCTTAAGTGGTTATTATTACCTTTATATAAGCCATAGGTTCAATACACAGTTGAAATGAGCCGATTACGCAATGATCGGCAGGGTTTCGCAACCGTGACGCGTCAAATATCTCTGGCAAAGCAAATTTACGTTTTTTTTTAATCTCCTCACGACCTGATTTCTGCAAATTAAAGCCCAGGCAATGCTACGATTTTAATATGGCTGCTGATTTCGGTGAGTTATGTAAAAACTTTCGATGCATGTTCTACGTAAACATCACTATGAGGAAAATTCTTTTATCTCGCCGCAGCCAGTCAGAGCTGAGACATAAACAAAGAAATGGGTACGAATGTAATGCACCTACTCGACAGAGTTGTAGTTTTGCTCAAAAAACTTTCTCTTTTTCAAAGCCTTTATTCACAAGGCGTAATTTCATCTTTTTTTCTCTCTCTCCTTTCATTTCTTATCGTCTTATTCTGTTGATTAAATGTAAATTCCAGTAAAAGAGCGTTAAGTCTGAACTGATGTATGGGTGACTGGAAATGAGTATTCTCGTCGAGCCCATCCCGGCCCTTCAATCTAAAATTATACTACCGAGGGGTACAGCCGAGGGCGAGGTTAGAGTTTCCCTCTAGCTCTTTGTTCCGACAGCTAGCACAACATTAACCTTTCTTGAACCCTAACTGCTTGCGTATTCTCCACACTTTTTCCCACCTATTTCCAATGGTAATGATGAGGAGAATTTACTTAACAATCAAGACTTTTCACTCATTTTAATATCTTTCTTGCGGACCTTTTTTGCTTGATTGACCGGTTTAAAAATAAGTGAAAGATGAAGAGGGTTATACAGTACATGTGCATGACGAGAGTAGATCCAAACCTATATTATAACGTATCAACTGCTGAAACAAAAGAACTCTATGTCAAAGATCTGATACTGATTAGTGAAAACAACATTTCTTTTAAAATTAAAAGCACCCTGAGTTAAGGGTAGACGATGTCCTATATTATATCTAGGGCAGTACTTTTAACAGAACTGATAAGTTGGAGTGGGTTTAGTGTAGTGCCTTTCCGGATGGCCGGGGCCGTTTTCGGCTACAGCCATCAACGGCAGGGGCAAATTTTGCGACGGGCCGTTATTAATTTTTTCGCCGACTAACGACGTTAATACCCTGATGGTTTAACATTTTAGACTGCGGTCAGTCCAATATGCATGGCTGGCAAGTGAATGGTTCTGAGTAGTTTAATTATGTGTTCCTGTTTGTTTTAATTTGGTTATATGGTTGTTCCTGTTTCCTCTGTGAAATGTTGAATGTTGACCGCCAGAATTTCTGCCCTGCTCAGTTGGCGACCTTAAGAATTAAAAAAAGCATGAGATGGAACAAGAGTGAATCCTAATCAACTACGTTACTCTTTTCAGCTGCTTAGTGCGATATAATAAAGAGGTGTTAGTGATAAAGCTAGATCACGAGCAATTTTTATCCGCGGAAGTGCAATCTCGTCCCCGGGCAGAAGAAGAACGGCTTGACCGTTCGAAATATCGGGAATACTCGCGTCGCTTTGTTCTTTGCTGTTTTGTCATTACAGTTAAATGGTCTTTGTTAAAACAGCAAGATTTGGATACCTTCATTATTACAAAAGTTTCTATGTTCACGTTTATTGAGCAGTACTTTTCCGTGGCCACCCGGGTACTTTTAAGTAAAGTTTCCCTGTAACCACAGATATTGACAGGTATTTGGCCTGTTAGCTATTGTGGTTTAAAATTTGAAACCTTTTGAGCCCACAGTCCATTATTATCGTTCAATTAAGCCTTGTGGCTTTTGTAAAGTACCTTATGGTAAAGCTGCTGAAGCGTACGCACAAGCATGTACAGCATTATATTCAGTGCAGTTTTTCTTTCAGTGTTCATAAGAATTACTCAGTTTTCCGGCCAAAGAAAAAAAAATTGGGAAACGAATTCTGGGGTTGTCTAAATTAGCTACAGTTCCTTTTAGCGACGTATGGAAGTGATAAAAGTCACGCTATGCATTTGAACTTCCTCAACTTCCGTGAGAACGAGAGGAGACTGGACACCGGTACTCGCAGTTTAGAAGTGACGCAGTTAAGCTATGACGATCATTGCTGCGCTTAGTCCGATATAAGTCTGCGTTCCAGCGATAAAAATAAGCTTTGTCTTTTGAAATATTGGATTATTAAATACAGTATCCTAAATCGTGTGAGAGTCAGCTGTGAAATTCAAAGTGAAGTTGGACGTGTTGCCTATCATGCGTGTAGGCACTAAAGTCGGGTCACGTGCCTGACTTGCGAAAGACCTCCGGAAGTTACTATTACGCGCTAAATGCATCTTTTGGCTTGAAAGAAGTTACTGTGGAAACTCGAAACCTCTCCAGTTTTTGTTGCATATCGAGGGTCATTTTGAGAAGAATCTTGAATACGTCTTGTTTAACCGTCACGTAGGTCACGTAAGTGGGAACGTATGCCATTGTACAAGAAGGCGCTTGTACCTGGCATCATCTCACGCGCGCGCACGTACCTACAACTCGTACACTTTTTCAGTTTTATTGTATCATTAAAATGAGGAAAACTACTGAGTTTGTGTGTCTACAAGATTTTGACCAGAAAATTTATATGATTTGCTTCGTACTTCCACTTCCGTGTAACATCTGGCCGTGGGGTATGGTACTCCCTCAATGATATTGTGCCAAGGCACCGCCTGAAAGGGGTATACCTTTATCAGGCCTTAAGTATATCAAAGGCGGTAGGGATTTCAAGATTTGAAGTATATATTAAAGGGTAGGAAAATCTATCATTCAAGTATTTAAAATAATTAATTATAAGGGACTTCTGATTAAAATGTTTCGAACAGACGGACCTTCAGGCTAAATCATTTTACTGAATTTGTTAAACATTTAACAAAATGACAAGAAAACTTCTTCTTGAAGCGATTTATTTTTATTGAAGCAGGTATGTTAAAGGGGTTCAGTTTTTCAATGGAAGGTATACGAAAGGGGCGACCTTTTCTGACAAAAATGGCGCTATATGAAACCGTTCGAAATGCAAAATTTCCCTCCTTTTGCCTAGCATCAACATTTAGTACTGTTGCAGTAGATTGGGGAGGCTTATTCAATTTAGCGAAAAGATACTCTTAATTGATTTTAATTTTTTAAAAAAAGAACAGAAGATGGTATCAATTTTCCATAAAGAACTGGAACGCAAAGTGGAAAACAAAAAGCTCATAGATGAAGATGAAGGTCATGAAGCCTTGGATCAAAACCAAATCCGAACTTCCAGTGGTGATCCGATCGAAAATTGAGCATACCGGATCAGCCCACATGATCAGTTCACATTTATCAGCTTACTCTATCATAAGAATAAGGGATGATGAGATGGGCGAGGGGCTTAAAAAAGGCTTTCCCCTGAAAAGGGGTGGGGGGGGCGGAGCCAGTGCGTATATAGGAAATCTAGAAAACATATATATATTTTTTACTTCCTGAAAACGTTTTTTATCATTAAATCGGCATGACTGATTTTTCATTCCATTAGAGTCAATCTGTTAGGTAGATTTACACTGTCGCGATATTTCTATCGTACGTGCGCACGCGCTGTAATTTACGCGCGTAAATAAAATAGAGGCTTGTATGAAGTGTCTCGCGTGAAAGTAAAAGTTGAGGGAGGATCAACTTTAACGTTCTAGCCCCTTTTCCTCGTAAACACTGTACCTCACCGATGACACCAGAGATAAGCTACTGCATTTTCCTTCTTATTTCTTGCATTTCCAAGGCCCCCAATTGAAGTATTTTCTCCGGGAGGAAGCCCCCAGAACCCCCTAGTTTAAAGCGCTTTCGGCGCTCTTTCTTAAATGCTTCCCGTGCGTACACTTTCAAAAACTTCAGGCTACGCCCATGAGAAGCGCTTATTTGAGAGTGGGGTGGGTTTGATAGAGAAACAAAACTGAATGCAGGGCTGGCATTACGGCACTAGGGCTGATTTATTGTAGGGCAGTATTTCGGCTAACAAAATAATCCTTCCTCAAGGTCAGAGCTATAGCAAGAGAAAATATTTTTTAACGGCTCCTAAAATTTAAATTTAAAATTTACATAAGAGGTCAATAATTAACTACAATTATAAATACTAGAGAATAATATACAAGTAAATGATTATACAATAAAAATAAACTGAGAAATGTTCATTCCTTCTGTTCCGACCATCTGATGACAGGGTTTTGCCTCTATCTATGAGGTACGCTTCTCTTGCCTTACGGCGGACATGCTGAAAGTGGGTGTTAATTCCAGCGGAATAAGTTCCTTGTCTGCGATCGAGTAGCCAGGTTGATTAAAGTGCTCAAAGAAAGCACTGAAGCACAAGTACCAACTCCGTGCTATGGCTATGCCAAGGTGATTAGCCACAAGAAGGGTGAAACAGTAGCCTGCGTGGCTGGCGGTATTGTGTGGGTGCGAGATTAAAGTTTTGGCGGCGGAGCCGTGTTCCAAAAAAAAGGAGTAGGGACGAAGCGGTTGAAATACCGCCTGCCAGAAAACCCCGGTATTTTGAATGGTCCGCACACCAGTGTGCGGGGAAACGGATTGGTCGAGGGCCATACATATGTCAATCATGTTAGATGAGCCTTCGCGTATTTTTCCCAATTTAGGGAGCAGATGGCAAACTGGAGAAGACGTACATGTAAAGTGATTGTGATTTCCGCTTTAGAAAGAGCATAATTGATGACCAAATTGCCGAAATGGCGTCTTTTAACTTCACAGCGCTGGAATTGTCTTAATTTAGCCGTAAGAAACAAAGGTCAAAGAAAATTAAAACACTTTACAACTGCATCTGAGATCAAATCCTATCAGGAACACCTACAGAAGAATAAACCACCGGAAATGGTTGCTCAGTATGCATGTAACAAACCAGCTTCATGACCTTTTAATGTTATGCCTAGTGTTGCCAAAAAAAGATTTACTCAGTCAAAGTTTAGAATGATACATGCACTGTGTAGTGCTAGTAACCTTCGAGCGAGAGCCGAGAAAATTAAAAAACCCTCTGTTGAAGCAAACTCACAAGGTCACGTTTCACATTGTCACGAACTTAGGAGTCGTGTTTAGCCTGTCAACGCTTATTTCTAAACTGTCTCGGGCGAAAATAATCGGAAGTTTCAAACTGCAGGTTTCTCTTTGATTGGCTGATTTAATTGGGATCAGCTAACGTGACAAAAAGTGGGCGGCATTCGAAAAATCATGGTTCTCTGGCAGGCGGTATTTCTCGCGGCTTCGCCGCTCGTGACGGCTCCGCCGTCAAATCTCACTCGAATATATTACAACGGCTCCGCCGCCAAATCTCACTCGACTACTACACAATACCGCCAGCTACGCAGGCTAGTGAAACAGCTGTTCATGGCTGCCACTGCCCGGTTGATATGGTTGTGCGCATGCGTCGGGTAGCCATACCATACCACGGATTTACCACGGATTTGGTCACGTGTGCTTAACTGCTTTCTGCGTGGAGTGGATTGTTTGTTGCTTTTCTTTAAAGCGTTCACAGGAGCGGATCCAGGATTTTCTTTAGGAGGGGGTGCACTCGTCTCTTGCTCTACTTCAACACCAATAAACCACATAGTTTTTTTTTTTCTTGCAGAATACCAGTTGTATTAGAAAACCGCAGGTGATCTCAGGGGGGGGGGATGCGCACCCCCTGCACCCTCCCCCTAGATCCAGCCCTGGTTCACGAATTGCGTTTAGTTTCACCTATACATTGTTTTTTACATCTTCTACATTGGATCAGATATGTTAGGTTTGTTGAGTCCGACAAGTAATATAATGTGACGTTTAATTTGTCTTGTGTCCCCGTGTTGGTGAAAGTGTATAATGTTTTTCCATGGCTAATGTATGGGCAGGTGAGGCAGCCATGTCTGGAGTTGCAACGGAATGTGCTGGCAGGGAGCTTTGGTTTTTTGTCGTCGTTTGCGAGTTTCGCTCGAACGAGTAGGTCACGAAGGTTTGGTGAACGCCGTACGAAAGCGAAGAAAGGTACTTATTTAAAGGTGCTTTTAAGTGTTCGGTGGATTGCAGAATGGGTTGTTTCTTGCGAGTAGTTTGTCATGGACGTTAGGTAGAACTGGATTATAGGCAATTGTGAAAGGGATTCGGTCACTTGTATCTCTGGGTGCTCTAGCGGCTGGTTTATTCTTTTAAGGCTTCATTTCGAAGTATCTGTTTTGCTCTAGTGATTTGTGCTTTAACGAATAGTTTTTCGTAGCCTCGTTATATGAGGTAACTTTCAAATTCAGATGATCGGGTTTCAAAGAAATTATCCCGCGTGGAACCGTGAATGCAGCGTAAGCGAAGAGCTAGGCTGTAGTAGGCCGGGAATAGACTTTTTGGTGTGATATGGGTGGCTTGAAGAGTGCAGTAAGAATTGGTGTTTATCTGTAAAGATAAGTTTCTATTTTACCGTCGCGGAGTTGAATGTTTACATCTAAGAGAAAAATAGACGTTGTTGAGCGTTCAGTAGTAAATTTAATAATAGGGTGTATGTTGTTGAGGTACTTTAAAAACTCGACAGCGTTTCTTCACTATGTGTCCAAACCATTAAGATGTCATCAATATACCTGAGCCAAACTTGAGGTTTGTCAGGGTAATTTTGCAACGCTTTCCTTTCGAAATCCCCCATGAACAACTTAGCTTACGCGGCTGGAGCAATTCGTGTGCCTATAGCTGTACCATGTCGTTGTATAAAATGTTCATGATTGTCGACAAATTGTTCATGGTTCAGTAAAATCATGCGGATGCCGGATCACAAATGGATTCTGTAGGATCGAACATATCTGTCAGTCCTTTGGCTAAGAGCTATTCGGGATACGTCGATTCCTTCGTTGGTTGGAATGTTTGTGTACAGAGAAGAAACGACTGAGGGTGACGAGTATAGCATTGGTGGGGAGGACGTCGATTTCCTTAAGTATGTTGAGAAGATGGTCATGTCTTTAACGTAGGACGGTCGCAGCTGTGCCAAGGGATAGTAACCAACAAACTCTGATATTCTTTCAGTCAGGATGTCCATTGGCTGAGACCATGGGCCGTCCGGCCTGGGTTTCCAGGTTTGTGAATCTTAGGTAGAATGTCAAAACGACCAGCTTTTGGATTTTGAGGGGGTAGGTAGTTGTAGGTTTGTTTTGCCTATGACGTCATTGGCAAGTAGAGGATATTTAACAATTATTCCTCGAGCCCGAATGGGCTCTGAGTCAATAACCCACGAGGCCGAAGGCCGAATGGGCTATTGACTCAGAGGCCATGAGCGCAAGAGGAATAATTGTTTTAGTAAAATCCATTTAGTTGGTCAAAAATATCGAGAATAAAAAATTTTTAGCTAGCTAAAGTTAGACATTAATCCTTTCATGCCGCCAAATAGCCCGCGCTTTTCGCTACTAGTGGGCTATGACATATAGCCTAGTAGCAGCTCAACCAATTAGAACGCAGCATTGATAATAGACCGCTAGTTGGATTTTACCAAACGGTAATAGCAGAAGAGAATAGCTAATGATAGATAGTATAGTGATTCAGCAAATTTACCGGTAATTCAAACTCAAACGTGATGATACTAATCTTCCTTTTGAATAAAGAAAACAGAATGCATCCCTTGGCCGGAAAAAGCTAATCACCTTAGTCGCTGTAAATTCGGAAGGGATCAATTCTCTACGTGATCAATTCTCTTGTGTGGGAAATATACAAAGTATAGGAGGAAAGTGCGTGTAAGAAACTTGTTTCCGAACTTCATTCATAGATTGCAGACGGAATGAAAGATTTCATGCTTGGCCAGGGGTTTTGGGTATTCGGGTGTCCGGGGTCTTTTTATCGGCAGGTATACTACTAGTATCTTGCATTTCCTAGGTTTTTGGTATTTGGCATTTAGACACGAGGTTTTAAAGATCTTTTGGTATATAAATGTATGTTGACAAAGCGATCGAAATGTGTTCAGGCAGAAGTTCGCCAGGGGTTAAGCTCGCTGATTGCGGTGCAGCAAAGCTTATACAAACATCCCGTATCTGGGTGACTGTATTAATTATCTCTCAGCAGACTGTCCAGCCATCCCAATTTCTTCGGGATCGCCCCGATTTTCTTTGAAAATCTCTAATACTGACCAAAATGAGATAGGGAGAGGAAAAATCAGGATTTTTACATCATTCTGTGATGACGTTTGTTTTCATCGAATTCTGATAATACTTATGCCAGAACACCACATAGAGTGTAGTCAACTGAAACCGATATTCCAAAACCTAAAGAAGCTGCAAGAAATATATCGTAAAATCAAAGTACGCCAAGCCACGAGAAGCGACAAAGCGACGAAGGGCTATTTGTGTCTATGTCAGCCATCTTCATTACACCTTTTGCTGTTCATTACGAGGAAATACGCAATCATTTGCGTGAAACGGCGACCGATAGTGCGAAGATACATTCATTAGCGCGAAAATACGAACATTTGCGCGTAAATCAGATTCAATTACGATTTTTGCATTTTAATCAACACTCAACAGAATTTTGGGGTATTCATTTGCGTCATTCGACATACAAAAGGGAAAAATATACTTTCATTAACACCAACATTCAAATCATTAACATTATCTTGAAAATCATTAGGGACAAAGAACAAACATTTAAGTGCAAACGCTATTCATTAACATTTTTATGACACTGTTTGCAATTTAATAGCATTCCTGAACAGCTTTAGAATGGATAAGACAAACATTAATGCGCTTGCGCAATCAATTGAGCGTTCTTTACATTTAATATACAAAAATATGTTTTCAATTAAACAATACCAATTCCCCCAAAAAATTGGCCTGAATTTGTTTAAAGAATCACGCCGTACTTCGCTACTGTGTGTTTGTCGACGGCTGCGGCTATACATTTACCCTAGACGGCCAGAAGTCATGGTGGGGCGGGACAGGGAGTGGAGGGCGTACTGCTAAGTGTGCGGCCAAAGAGGACGAAACTTGACTATGACCATGGCAATATTACCTATCAAATGTTTTCCTCGGCAGCTGCTGGAGTAATGAATACCGTGTTGGCGAGGAAAAAATGGATCCCGATAAGTCGGCGGTCTTTGCGTATGACGGGGTGCCTGGCAGCCACCTAGCTTTGGCCATTCCCGTTCCATACGTACGCAGCTTATGCTTCCTCCCTCGACATCGTTGAAAAGGATTTAAGTTGTCTGAAAGCGACACCAAAGGCCGACATCTCGAGTCCGGAAATTTAAAGACGCATAACAGGAATGAGGGCAAAGCCCTAGCAATCCTACTAGCGGAGTTCGGAAACAACAACTGCAGTGCTTGAAGCCGTGCGCAGAAACATGACGTTGTGACAGCTGCTAAATGTGCTAAGGGGTACCATTTCATGCAAACCTACCTCCCAAAATGTATTAATAGCCAGATATTTGAGGGATATACATTTAACGGACTGAAATTCAGGCCAAATTTGTTTGAATTTCTATTGTTTAATTGAAAAGCGATTTTTGTATATTAAATGTAAAGAACACTCAATTGATTGTACAAGCACATTAATGTTTGTCTTATCCATCCTAAGGTTGTCCAGGAATGCTAATGAATTGCAAACAGTGTCATAAAAATGTTAATGAATAGTGTTTGCACTTTAATGTATGTCAGTTGTCCCTATTGACTTTCAAGATGGTGTTAATGACTTTGATGTTGGCGTTAATGAAAGTACATTTCTCTCTTTTGTATGCCCAAAGACGCATATGAATGCCCAAAAGTGTTATTGAATGTTGATTAAAATGCAAAGATCGTAATTGAATCTGATATATGCGCAAATGTTCGTATTTTCGCGCTAATGAATGTATCTTCGCACTATTGGTCGCCGTTTCACGGAAATGATTGCGTATTTTCTCGTAATGAACAGCAAAAGGTGTAATATGGTCCTTTCTAAATGCTTGGTCATTCCAATCGCGTACATGAGGTACCTTTCTTCTAGTTTGAGTGGCTTTCAGTGAGTCAGAATTCAAAAAACTTTCAACTTTTTACTGTGGAACCTCGATATAACTGGCAAAATCTGTTTGCTATAACGAGGTTTCGTTATATCGAGGTTCTTTTCCATATATTTTACTGTTATTAGGGTAAAGAAAATCGTTCGTTTTACCGAGGACTTCGTTATATCGAGATTGCACTGTAGTTAACCTTCAGGCCCCTGTTGTTCGAAACATGGATAACGCTATCCACAGGATAAATCACTATCCAGCGGATAGCGTAATTGATTTCCGTAATTCGTATCCACTGAATAGTGATTTATCCGGTGGATAGCGCTATCCAGTGTTTGAACAACCGGGGCCAGACGTCCAAGCAGGGGAGGGAGTTGTTGCTATCCCCCACTGAGGTTTTTCTGCGTTCTTCCTAGACGATAAAACATCTGCACCTTTCGTTTTCAGGAGCTGTTTGCTTATCCCTCGCACGCATTTTGAGACAAGTGATGGTCAGTTACTATGGCTACGAGATATGACGTCATAAGTAGCATGTGGTCAAGCCATTTTTGAGTGAAAATGTATGTTTTCTCAACTTCTGTCAACAATAAAAGTAAAGCTTCTGGATAAAATGATGCAAAGTGCTTATTTATATGTTATTTTATTACATTTCAACCACCAAAAACTGCCATTTCTTGCAGTTTTAACCTGATTTAACCGGACTATTTCTTGGTAAAATCCAAGATGGCGATCATTGTTAGTGACGTCACAGGTCTCCAGTTTACCAAATATAGCCTGCGTAGCAGGCGCTTGGAAGCAGTGGGCACAAGAAAAAACGGGCGCGCGAGAAGGAGACACGCGTGTCTCCCTCGCGGGCGCCCGTTCTCTCTTTCACCCACTACTTCCAAGCGCCTGCTACGCAGGCTATACCAAGTATTTTTGACTGGAATTGTCCTTTCGAAACACTAGAAATGGCGTTTTAGAGCTAGTTTCAACATTTCAAAATTTTCAAAGCGAGTATGCCCCCATACCCCTCTAGCGGCTCGCGCCTTCGACTTTCGCGTCGTTAGTCTATGGTTAACAATATCCCGTTTTTTTCTGACCTGTGTACAGCGGCTCTCTCGCCTCAGATTCCCCTTCTCCGATTTTTTCGGAGGGGAGGTGGCGGCTGTACACGGCTAGATTTTTCCATCTTAAAACTTTGGACAGTCTGGGGTTCTCAGTGACCCAAAAAATCATTATTAGGTACGGGTATTCTGTTTTAAAGCAATTTCAGGCATTCAGTGTCAAAGATTTTACAATTGTTAGGTAAATTGGTATCCTCATGAGGAAAAAATCGGGTATATTGGTATCGCATTACCCTGCTGGCCGGGCCTGAGATTTGCAGAGGAGTAAATAAATAAAAAGTACTAAAACAGTGGTTTGCTGCTTTATTTTAAAACTGTATGCTAAAGCCTTATTGTTTTTATTGCGCATGCACAATTTTTTTGGAAATCTCGACTAGGAAGCCCTCTCCTCATAAAGTAAGGTTATAAAACATTAATTGTTGCTACTTGAGCGTAAGCGACACTTTCTCAGCATTTATACGTTTTAGAAATTTTTTAGGAACTAAAAAGCCTCACCCGACAGGGGCCGCTGCCGCCTCCCGCCCCTGCCGGGTGCCACCCTCAGTCCCCGAGGCCCCTGCCCCCGCCGGAGGGGGGCACCCTTAGTCAGATTTACTGAATTACCCAAAATTTTCATTTGCCAACCCAGCTACTAAAGCGAATTCAAACCACTAAGAGTACCACTAAGTTGGCAGTTCCAGAGCTAAGTATTCGTCTAGACAATTCCTTTTACGACTTTAGGCAAGCGCTTGTTTAGCCGGCGTTCAACACTGCAGCGCATACTTTTAATTTTAATGCTACAACAATAAGTTCACTATTTTCAAGGCAATTTTCGCTTATGCAATCGAATTGAGTTCAAACTATGTGTCGTATGTCGTAAATTACAGTAATTTATGACATTACTAAACAAATTGAACAGCGCGGTTATATATAGGTAAAATCTTTGCTTGCTGGTACTTTGCGATAGCTATAACATGTAGTATCTTTATTAGTCTTTCTGACCTCGTTACTGCGCAAAATACAAAAGAATTCTTACTTTAAACGAGACCAGAAAGGCTCATTGATACGTATGAAAGAATAAATAAATGGGCAGGCATTATGAAAGAGGTTTATAACTTTACTCGAGGGAATCAAGTCGCCGTTCATCCATACTTGAAAAAAAAAAAACTTGCATGGGCCACGTCTCCACACGAATCCGGATATATTTTGTAAAACCACGTATATTTTTACACAACTCTCCCACACGAAATCCGCGTCTTTTTGAAAGCGCTTTCCAGAGTGATTTAAGGCTCAAACCACACGAATCCGGTAAAGAATAAGCAGTTTCAAAATTATCGGGATTCGTTGACGGGGCCTGAGACGGGGCCTTGGTGACGTCGACACAATTAAACTCAAGTGTGACGCCTGCAGTTCGTAAGAATAAGTTAGTTTTTAGAGATTTTTAGATCGCAAGATTTTTTTCTCCAGCCGGTTGTCTGTGGGAGAATGTTTTTTGAGGGGCAATGCAAACCTTTGTCGAAATCAGTTTTTGGAGAAATTTGTTTCATTCCTTTTACGTCCCTTTCACTACTAAATTAATTAAAAATGATGTTGCTTAGTTTTTGTTAAATACAAAACTTGTCCTTTAAGTCACAATTACTATTCAAGTTTATTTATTGGGATATCAATAAGTTGCTGGGTTTCTTACCGGCACGGCCAGGTTTTGACATTTATGAAACTAACCCACTGCTCGCAGGCGGAATGATAGCCCATGCTATCAGAGGACAGATGGAAGCTCAGTATCGGGGAAGCTTCACATTGATTACTTAGAGTTGCCCTGTTAAGGTACCTAAACATGGGCATCAAGCGACTGTTTTCTGTAAAATATCTGTTCAGAGAAGCACATATTGCCTAGAATTTTCTATTACTTGAGGACGGCTAAAAATTTCTAGATGGCCGTTCCATTCATGTACAATTTTCGAATTATCTAATAAATTAACTACGATTTTCGTAAGTTTAATTCTCGCACTTTACTTCCCAAGTTAGGCTGTTTTTCGAAGAAAAAAGGAAACCTAAAATTTTCGGATTAAAAAATGTGATGGAGAAAGGAATTAGAAAATGCCTGACTTTAGAAATATGTCAAATTTCATCTAAACTTAGTTCGGGAAAATAATACTCAGGTCCTTGTAATTTCGAAAAGACTCAAGCGGTTCCCCTAGGATGAAGGCAAATGCCCCTTCCTCCGTCAACACTGCAATATTTTTCATTGATCGCACAGTCGAATAGTGCCATCCTAATGTGCGAATTTTTGTTTCAACAAGAACGCGCTTACAGCGGCACCAGGTCTCGCCTGCTTGGAGATTAGATCGAGAAATGAGGAGGCGATTAATAGAATATTAATGTTCTTGTAGAATAGGCCATTTGCACGATGGCGTCATTTACTACTTCGACCAGAATACTTTTCGCTTTTTCTTTCATATTTAAATTTGGAAATCCCAGTGAAGATTAAGTAACAAAAGCACTGATTTGCACAAGAAAGCAAAACTCTGAAGGATTCTGGTCGTAGTAGTAAAATGACGTCATCGTGCGAATGGCCTATTCTACAAGAAACATGATTTACTCGCTAAAGGTTTTTTGCTTATTTGTCTCTGAATTGATTTAGTACGCGTGTTAGCGACGACCAAAAATACCTCTGCGATAGCAGGCTATACGCGTGTATAAATACACGGAAATTCAAGGGCCTCGATTCCAGCGAAATTACATCATTGCCAGATATCGAAAAAGTGATTTACATGGCGCGTCATTTCAATCATCGCCGAAAATAAATCGCATGCTCATCACAAGACTCATTTGCGTACAGTGAAAGTTTACAACGACCGGCCATCGCAATTTTGCTAATTAAGATTCTTATTTTTTTCCGACCACTCAGTAGTGTTCACTTGCTCCAAAGTAATCAACACTTTCAAGCGCTAGAATTCGTGGGCCGACACGTTTCGGAAAAGCTCTAAATTTAATCTTTCCTTAAAGCTTTCTTCGCAAAACATGCGTGGCTTCAATCACGCAACGATTCTTACTCCTAGTTTCCCACTTTCCACAGTCTGGGCAAGGAACGCCTGGCACAATGACCTGCCTTTTGTGTCCTAATTTACGACCAAAAATTCGGGGAGTTCTTCCCGAAAAATTGGGAGGGGTGTGCGGCACGCTTCCTGAAACCCTTACCCTATTTCAGACCAAAATCTGTGATGTTCCCTCCTCTATTTCAGACCTGAAGCCCTGGAGCCTGGCGCGTGACCGGAGCGCGTGACAAGCTGTTACCGCACGAACACGGTAGTTGGCGTAAACATTAAAAGGGAAATGGTCTTACCGCCAAATGATGAAGAAGTAGCTAATTCTTCTAAAAAACATACCCAATTCAAGACTAGAGTGCACAAACCATACCCCATTTCAATCCAAAACCGCTAAAAAAACATACCCTTTGGCGCGGCACGTAGCTATATAGTCTACCCCTCCCCCCCCCCTCCCCACGGCGCGAAAAACGCTTCGTGTCCTTTGTTTTTAGCGCTAGGATTCTAACGATTCTAACGACGACATGCACCAGTTTATGGCTTTAGTATTGATACGAAATTATTGACATTAAATTAATAGAGCGCTGTAAAGTTATACGTTATGAATAGTTTTATAAATATGAAAGGATATACAGAAATTTGATTTAATTAATAACCAAAAAACGTTGATACACATCGATAGCTCCAATTTGGCTATGTAATTTTGGCTTGATAAGCAATGATGAAATTAATGCATAAAATCGAGAACATACCTTTACAACCCTCTTCAATCTATTCTTGTCCTTGACAGATGAGCCAATCTGCTTTTTTTTCAGTAAAACCCTCTGTATAGTAATACTCTGATAGGAAACCGCGTGCGTGTCAAAAGCTCGGGAATGGCCCCAGGGTTGGCAAACGCCCGGCCCCAGGGCAGTGCAAAATTTGCAAATGCCCCACTTTAATAACAACAGAAATTTAAATGTAGAATAAGTAACTAATTGAATAAACAAAAGATTAGACTACGAGTAGTCCCCATTTTTCCTCAGGGATAGGAGAGCGAGCGAAACGCGAGCGCGCGTAAAAAACTAATCTCTCCTTGCCGCGTGTCACCTTTTCTCGCGTGGGGTGATTTTCACGGGCGCTTGCGTTTCGCTTGCTCTACTATCCCTGAGGAAAAATGGGGACTACTCGTAATCTAACAAAAGATGACATATGGTAGAATTATTTACACACAAAAAAGGGTGCAAACTAAAGATAAAGTTTTTCACTGCTGGCATTTTCATTTAGGGAAGGTTCTAAATCCTGATCAGGAGAGTCTACTTTACCTTGCAATGGGTGTGCCACCGTCCTCTTGTTTATAACCGCAGTTTGCTTTTTGGTCAGTGAATATAGGTATACGTATTGACTGAGAAGTGAACTGGAGCAGATATGCGGCCCGCAATCTACCGTACCTAAAAGGATGGCGACTGGTACATTTACCCACAGTTCTTAGCGCATGGAAATCATAAGATTGCTTATAAAAACGCACAGAAAGGTTTTATAAACTTCAAACCTAGGATAGGCAATGTTGCTATTACAGGGACGAATTTCGCCCCCCTGCCCCCTCCCCCGCCCCTAAAAAAAATATGACTTGGTGTGTAATTGGCCGTGTTAGGTTCGAAAGTCATTGTGGTAAAGTGTACAGCCGCCATCTTTTTCTGTACGGCGGACTGTGATCGTTACTGGGGACGCACTGTTTAACATAAACTTAAAACAGTAAACTGTTCCTTCCTTACGGCAGGAAGAGTAATAGAAAAAATAAACAAAGAGAACAAAAATAAAGTGGTGAATTATATTTGCCCGATATTTGGAGTTGCGACACAAACCTTCAACGGGGGCTGTGAAAGAAAAATGAATACAGATAAAAGATGAACGTTACATATGCGAGATTTGAATACACAGCAAACAGAAAATGATAGGCTACTAAAAAGATTAATGTCACTAACTGAGTTCATCACGTCTATTTATACCACGAGGTTCAGTCAAAGTCATAGCTTTGTCAATGAGCACAGGAAAAAATAACGGATTCCCATTTTTGGATATTTTAGGGTATTTAAAGAATACCCATAAAAATCCCAAATTTGGAAGAGTGAGACAAGTCCCAACCAGGGAATTCCCAACCAAGTTCCCTGATTGGGCCTTGTCTCACTCTTCCAATTAAATTTGGGACTTTTGTAGGTATTCTTAAAATACCCTAAAATATCCAAAAATGGGAATCTGTTATTTTTTCCCGTGGAGGTGAGCGTCGCGTGCCTTTCTGACAGAGTCACGAATGCTACGGGATTAGTTCTAAGGGAATAAGAAGGACGTCGTTGATAGAGTGATCGGCTTGATTAAAATGTTCGGAGACAGGAGTAGGATTAGGAAAGTAGCGATAGTTGAGAATGGAGCGGCGATGCTCCCCAAAGCATCAGTGGTGGAGATGGCGCTTGGTCTCTCCAATGTACTGTTTGCCGCATTTTTTGCATTAATTCAATGAGATAGATAAGGTCTTTGGATTTACAGTTTAAGGGGTCGTGTATATGTCGTTTCTCTTTCTGGAGGAGGTGAAGGTGTAGTTGGCTTGGCCTTGTTTTAAAAATGGACACACCGTAATTTTTAGGGAGTTATTATAACTCCAAAAATGGAGTAAACATTTTAGGTACAGGATAACCCCTTTTTTGGGGTTATTTTAACTCCTAATTTAACTCCGAATTTGGGGTCATTTTTACTCCTGAAAAAGAGTTCTTTTTACTCCCAGTCTGGAGTTAAAATTACTCCGAAATGGGGTTACTTGTACTCCTTACATGGGTTGTTTTTACTCTTTTTGGAGTTAATTTAACTCTGAAAGTGGAGTAAAAATTTTGGGTACAGGATAACTCCTTTTTTGGGGTTATTTTAACTCCTCAATATCTGGGGTCACTTTTACTCCTGAAAAAGAGTTCTTTAAACTCCTTTTTGGAGTTAAAGTAACTCCACGAAAAATAACTCCACTGTAAGGAGTTAAATTAGCCCCACTAGGGGAGTTATTATAACTCCCTGAAAATTACAGTGCAGGTAAGACAGCTTGGATAATTGCATTTCGAAACGCCGGGAGGTGATTTTTCTTGTTGTATGCTACAATCACGTGAAGTGCTTCTAACAAGTAGGTCACGAAGGCTGGTTGGGACTCCTTTTATAAGCAACGATAAGTGGAGACGGAGATACCGTAAATCCCGAAAATAAGCTCCTCCATGTATAAGCCCCTCCAAATATGAGCCCCCCAAAATCGTAATGCAAAAAACCCTCCGTTAAATCGCCTCTCCGAATATAAGGCCCCCCGGGGGGCTTGTACTTGGAATTTGCCCTCGAATACAAAGTAAAACAAAGCAAAAATGGTAAATTTCCTTCCCACTACAAGCTAGTCCAATTGGTTTTGAAACGCAAATTTCCCTCAGTACATAAGCCCCTCCAAAAATAGTCCCCTCAAAAAGGGCCTTTGAAAAATATAAGCCCCGGGGTTTATTTTCGGAATTTTACGGTATTTGTTTGCAGCGATTGGATGATTGAAGAATGCATCTTTATATTTTTCTGGAAAGTGGTGGAAACGTTAGGAAAACTGGATTATATGTGTTCAGCTATTGGCCAATTTTTTCCCCCTGTTAGTCCCAGAAGTCCTGTTGAGGAAAATGAAATGGCAAGCGTTCGAAAGGGAAGCGAAAGGGGATTTTGGGCTTGAGCCGGAAGTGCGAGGGGTTCGCCGTGCGGTCTCGCGCCCAAATTCTCTTCCCTTTCCGCTAATTCCCTTTCCGGAAGGCCCGGGTCCCTTTCGAACCTACATCAGGCCAGAGTCGACACTTGGCTGCAGGGCAGGTTGAAAAATAGCTGAAAATATGTTGGGAACTAAACTGAAAAGTCTACGCATTAAAAACTTCCTGTTTTCATTTTCGCCAGAAAATGTTTTTTTTTTTTTATCATTCTCTGATCTCCACATATCCGCCGTACAGGCATCAGACAGTAACCAGTTCCGTTAACGTCGCGAGCAGTTATGCCCACTTTCGGTTTTATCAAATTTTGACCATCTTTGGATCTCTGATCTGACTATCTTCTTTACAACAGAGGACCTTTTCGCATGGGAAGAAAAAAAGATAGAAACTGTCTTGGACCCGTAACGTATACTTTGAGGTAAGACCTGTTTTAAAAACACTCGTGACGTAAAAACATTGCTTAACACAATAAAATCTCTAAAATGTTTAAGAAGGTGAACTTCAAAGCAAGCCATTGAAAGCTATATTGACATGAGGCGCAATATTGTCAAAAGATTACTCCTCCTTGAAAAACTGACGTAAGCTCAAAATACTTAGTCAGGTTTAGAAAAACTTTCTTATTCTCAGTAATGTTGAGCTTCATAAAACTAGATTTCATCGTTATATATTCTATTTTCTTTGAAAACGACCAATAGTGATCAAAGCGCATGAATACTGCTGTCAAACCAGCGGACTCCCCACGGTAACGTTTTTCGACAGTCACGTGACTTGGAAGCCATATTGGTTGATGTGCATGTATCATTTCCCTTAGCGATTTGTAAGCGTATTATAATACGTGGATTTTATCGGATTTGACCCAATATTCCCAGCATAGTTTGGACTTATAATGCACTTTAAGCTGTTTTCCGCGAGGGGAGGTTGAACTGTAATTTGCTTTTAAAAGGAAGACCGTCTAGGTAAGTCTCTGAAGTCAATTGCGAAATTTATGTCAACAAGACAATGTTCGAACTAGTGTTTCTATTGTTTTAAGCTTGCTTATTTCATCCCATAGGCTTCTTTTTGCCGTTACCTACTTTCTCACTTTCCGTATTTTTGTCTGAAGTAGTAGTTTTTAATTATGTTTCCTCTTAATGATAAAATAATTACTGTACCTTGAAGTTCTTTCATCCCGTCCAGAAAAATCTGGCGCGAATCAGAAAATTAAACTTTCGCACAATTTTGTAAAATTCTTTTGGATTTCATTTGCTCTATATTAAGCTTATTCGGTTGTTTATTTCTCAAAACTCACTGATATAGCTCCAGTCGTTGGTGTGCTGTTCAATCAGCTGTGTGTGCGTGTCTTGAAAAACCGGGCTTTTTGGTGTTTCACATGCTCAAGGTGTGAAATGTTTTGGTTCCTACCGCTAGTTGTCGAGGTAAAATTTGCGGCCAAATACAATTTTCTTATTCTATCCACGTTAGCATAAATGCTTCCACTTATTTGGACGCAACTTCATTCGTATATTTTTTTCACAACAGTATTTTACGTGGCCTTCAAGTACAATTTATATCGAGTTTCGCCATCGACAATCGTATGTATACGGAACTAAAGTACCAAGCATGTCAAATTTTTTTTCTTGTCACTCTATTGAATCTCTGCGGGATTCGAATTAATTTTTTTTCGATCTTTCTTTTTTGTAGAAAAGCTGCTCCCTTAAACTTTCAAGACCAAAACTACGATTAAATTTGCGAAAGCCCTTCAAAAGAAAGATTTCAGCAAGGCCTTTTTCTTAGGCCGCAACGCGTTGCAAAATGTAGGAGCATGCACACCTCTGCGGATTGTGCGTTTTTTTTTTACGCTGGATATAGAGCGAATTCTTTTCGGTTTCACACTGTTGTTAAGAGTTGTCACGCGTGTTCTTCCCCAATATAATATATTATTCTTGCGTAAATTTCGGTTCTCTAGGATATTTACCATGTTTCAAAAATATTTTTAAAACCCCCAATGTCGATTGAACTGTTAGGAGAGTACTGTATACGTGAGCTGCTGTTAAGTTTATTGCAATGTCTCTGAAATTAAACTTTAAAGCACAGCACACGAATTTTATCACTTCATAAAGCCCAAGTCCATTTAGCACTGAATACACATCCATAAATGAAATCCTTAGTTAATAATAGATCTTGAATCAGTGTTAAGTAAATTCATCTTTATAAGGGCATTGTTTTTGGCTTATTCGGGAATATTAAATGTGATTAAGCCAATCACTGTTGAGAATGCAAATAGTGAGGTGAAAAAATGACAGGGCACATTTGTGTTATATAAAGGTTTTAAAATTGGCTGCATTTGTTTGCTGTGAAGTCCCCTGTGTGTTTTGAGTAAGAACCTCTTGAATATTTTCACTGTAAACAGGATGTTGGTTTTAGTACACTCAAGAGTCTTTAAGAATGCTAAGAAGTGCAGGCAGGAGCAAATAGTTTCCCAACTGAATGTCTTTTGTCGCAAATAAAGTTCACTTTTGAAAAGTATAGTTTGATTGGTGCTATGGAAGATCAAACTTGAGCATTTCATAGAATCTTAAAAGATACAACAGTGCTGTTCTTCACAGCATAATGTGCAAATTGTGGTACTTGATCTAAATTGCTGAAATGTTATCACCTTCATTTGAATAACCACATGTTTATTCTGCAGATTAAACTTTAAAAACCACTGGAATACATGTCATGATTTTTTGATAGGCTGAAATTAGGTGGTTAGATTCTGGTATTTTAGGATTCCTCTTCAGTTTGTTTGGTAAATAAATATATTTAAAAGGGTTGAGTGTATCCTATTGTTTAAGTATTTTTGTATAAATACAATTGAGTCCCCATTTTTTCTAATCTCCCAGAGAAAAGGGAGATGGTCTGCCTTAGCTTCTGCTCCAACGAGCAAATGGAATGAAACAAGTTTGGGCTTGTTGGACAATTATTTCATACAATTTACAGTGTTTTGCTACCTCAAGCCTCATCTCGTACCTTAGTTTATGAACAAACCATTGGTTCAAATTACTGGCAAGTGGAGGTTTGAGAAGCTGTGAATTGAATTTGAGGAGCTGTGAATTGGATATGACTGAAGTCAGGAGTCTACAATAATGATCAGGACTGTGCCGGCTGCATGGGGACTGGTAATTTCCCTTGGCTTCTATAAGCATGTCAACCCAGGCTACCTCCTCATGCATATATAAGGAATTACTTTTCCTAGCTGTTCGATTCCCCACCTACTAATAATTGCATACACTTGGGAACTTGAAATCTTAGCTACATCCCTGAGTAATAGTAGACTCCTGATACCCTTTAACCCTGCTCACAGGGTAGTTTGAAGTACTTGCAAACATTTGCTGAAACCTTTTGTATTTATTTCTCACTTTTTATAGCATTGTATTTGACTGAAATGACTGCTGCTGAATTAAGAGGCTAATGGCATTGCGTGTGAAAGGACGAGTGCTGGACCAGCTAGAATATGACATATTTTGGACGGAATACAGAGCAATTGAGGAGAGTAGACTCCCTGTGCCAGATGAGGATAATGAGGACGAGTCCACAGGAGGTACGGTGTTATAAATTAGATTTTCCTTTCTGAAAGTGATGCAATCCTTCAGGCTTTGCTGTAGGAGGTCAAAGGGTACAGTGGCTATCACATAACAAACCACAGAATCAGGGGGTGGTTTTCCTGTGGCCTAGCTGTTTTCTCTCAAATGCATAGTCATGTTGGCTGTAGGCCACCCAAGGCCACCCTCTTGTATGTATCATGTGAAGAAAAACTAGAAAAAAGAAAGAAAAAAATGGAAAAAAGAAAGAGGAAATGCCCTAATAGGAAGTATGACACTCTGTGAGTTTGTTTGTTTACTTTGAGTGATGCTTTTCAAATTTATTGTTTTTAGATATTTCACTGCTTTACATGTGTATTTAAAATTGTATTTTAAAGAATGTCCCTGAAAAGCTTTTGTCTCAATCTGAGGGCTAACTCTTGCAGTTCCTGGTATTTGTTATGCCACATTTTTCCTAGCCTGTCAAAGTTGTTTACTGTGAAGAAGTATGTTCCCATATTTTACATTTTCTCCAACCATTATAAGGGTAAAATGACATCATAGTCATCGTAATAACCATGTCTGTGGTTTTTAAGGTCACAGTTCATGCACAGGCAGCTCTATAAATTTAACAAGCAAATCTAAGGGCTTTTTGTATGTTACTTGAAAGTTTTTGTTTTGTGTGAATTCAGGTTTTAAAATGTACAATGTAGTTCATCCTTAATAACAATGTTGTTTGATTTGAGTCTACATTGTGACACTTTCTGTCAGTAATTTTACTAGTTATGGGGGGGGGGACTCCTGGGAATTCTTGGTGGGGGTGTGCTGCCCGGTTCTCCAAATCCTGACCATATTTCAGACCGAAAAATGTCTTTTTCTGCACCCATTTTCAGACCAGACTTCTAAAATCCATACCTGTTTTCAGACCTGGCCTTTGGGCTGAAATTATGTCATCATTACTTAGATTAGACTGCAAACAAAAAAAATTTTCTAATGTAATTCAAATTCACATATTTCTGTTTCTTTTTATTGATTTGGAATTGAAGCGATAAGTTATACGTTCATACACTGTACACTCCTTTGTTCCCTTGAAAACCATACCTGATTCCAGACCAAAAAATTAATGGGCAAAGTCTATACCCGTTTTTAGACCAAAAAGTCCCAAAAACCATACCCTTTGGGGCAGCACATACCTCCATGGCCTATATAAGGAAGTCCCCCCTGGTTATTACCCAACTGCATCTAATGAGTTAATCCTAAATAGCTCTCAAGACTGTAGTGCAGGTTATCAAACATATTATCATTAAGCAAAACAACTTTATTGCGAAACAAACCCAACAGTGTGTGGCTGAATCTCACCTGTACAGAAAGTAAACATTGTTTGCAATTTTCTGTCGTGGTTTTTCACATTCCTTCACTCCCTATCTTGGCTAAGTGTTGTGTGTTTGTAATGTAATACTTAGCAGAGGGTGTTTTAACCTTTCACCCTTCAGTCAATGGTGAAAGCACGTGATGGTCAGTTCAAACTTGCTTGTTTATCAGAGAAATCCTTTGATTTAACTGTTGATTAACACCTCCTCAACCTACATATTCTTTCACATTCAGTATTCCTCAAAACAAAATTTGAAAATTTTGTTTCTTTGCTGCTTGTCAATGTTCAAATTTAGTGAATTATTGGTACCAGTACTGGCAGGTTTACAAATACAACCTCTCCTCTCATATGTAAACATGTTACATCATCAAATATGTTAAGGGAATGTTTTTATCTTAGAGATCAATAAAATGACCTCATAATTTGACATTTGACTCTTTAAATACATAAACATTGGTAAATTAGAGTATTAGGTTTCATTTATCAAAATTAATACAGGAGCTTTCACTTAAATTGCATCAAAACTGAAATTTACAATATGTGGAGACATTTTTGTAATGTGACAGTACAACAAGCCATCCCTGCATAGATCTGAGCAGTTTATCAGGCCACCAAGACTGTTTTATTCAGTTTTACAGTGGCAAATTGATTCAGAACAGCTTCCTTCCGTTCGGTTTTAGATAACTAAATGATAAGCCCATACAGAAGCTTTGTTTCAGCTCATGCATTTTTCCGCTTTTAAAGAAGATCACAGTGTAGTGTGAGGTGAAACTTTTATTTAGAGGATTGTAGACTTAAATAGAATCAGAATGTGTGATCAAGAAATGGATTTGTTCGGTTGAGGATACAGGGATGATCAGTTATCTCCAAGAACCTTTGGAAAGACTCACCAGGTTCATACACCGACGAGGATGTTATGATTTGCACAGAGCTGGTTTGTACATATACATTGGTCCTGTTTACTTTCGTTATGTCATTAGCAGTAGAAAGAAGCCCTTTCTTTAGTAGCTGTAATTGAAAGTTGGATATTGACATGATTCTTTGGTTTTGTAAATAGTTGTTTGATGCAAATATTGTTATTACCAGATAATTTAGTTAGTGCGACTTTTGGATTGAGTTTCTTTAACACAGATTTGATGTTCAGTTTTGTTTCCTTTGTGCAAGCAGCAATAGAACAGAGCTGAGAGTTAAGGAACGAAATAAAAACAAATCCATAACAATCTGAAGTCTCAAATATCAGAGCTTTAATATTTACTCGCGCTGACATATATTATAGATACATATATGCAGTGTACGTGTATGATGTGGTCATGCCGTGTGAAGCCCTGTGATGAGGAAATATTTTTGAATGTTTTTTCCTTCATTTAAAGCATAATTTTTATTTCTTGATTTAACACTGTCGAAATTTAAATGCATGGAAATTGTTATTGAATTTGACTTACAGCAAGCCTTAGAACAAATTTAAAATGAGTTAAAATCTAGCTTTGATTTGAGGCCAGCATTTACAGTAGCATAAACACAGCAGCACAGTAAACTATGCTGTACCATGTTTCCTTGTCTGTTATTAACATTTTACTTTCTGTCATTGCAAATTCTTAATTACATACAATATTGTACAAAAAATAAATAATTGTTGGTAAAAATAGATAAATAGTGAAAAGGTCACAAAGGAAGTGATGATACACAAACATGTATTTGCGTGAATTTTTCTGGACTTCCTCCACTACACCTTCCTGTCTGATGTTAGTCCCACAAGCGGCAAAATGCTTAAACTTGATTTTGTGTCAGAAATTATACAACATTAATTATTATATTAAACAGTTTATTTTTTTTCCTACAGAATGTGAGCAGGAACTTGAGTGGCTCAAGGAAGCTGGATTTGATACCATTGTAAAGAAGTATAAAGGTAAGAATTTAATCATCTGCACATGTAGACTACAACATTTTGGTGTTGTGCACAGCTATATTTTATGGTTTGTCATTAAACCGCCTACAGTCAACTACCTCTCGGCAATAGTTACCCTAGCAGATACATCCTCTCTTGTTTTAATTTCTTACGACAGCCTTCTTCCTACTGTAAAGTGGTACAGTCACATACATGTACCTCTTTCCCCTAGATGGTCATCTGATTGTGGTGAGGTTCAATGGTAATATCATTAATGAACAGTCTAAAGGGACAGAGCCAATAATTATGTTGTATGCTATAAATTCTACTGTGTAGACATAAGGGGTTAAAAAATCTATTTATCTTTGGGAACTGCCTGCGAAAGGAAGGTGTCTCTACATGTAGAATGGAGCTATCCATGAGACAGGATTGTAAAAATGTTGATCTCTTTATTTCATTGTCAAGTGAAAGTGTGTGGGCCAGGCTGTATGTTAGAGGTGGGTAAATAACCAGGTGGGAGTGAGAAATATTAAACAGAGGGAACACATTCAATAAAATGTCTGTGATAACTCTTTTAGCTGTAGGTTCACATAAATCATGTGCGCAAGTCATTCATGTGCATAAACTAACGGGAAGTAGGAAGATGTACAGACTGAGCAAGCTTTTACCCTCGGACAGTGTTTACATGTAGCTTTAAAAGGTCATGAGCAGACGATCACCTAAAAAGACATCTTGATTATAGTTTAACAATACTGTACTTCTTCATTTTGAAGAAGAGTTCTTCCACAAGAAAGGAGGGTTACTAATACTACACTGTACCCAATATAAAATCTTTATTATTATTTTTTTGTGATTGAATAAAATAATATTTTCCACTCTTTTAGATAGCAAAGAAATTGACCATAATGATGTGGACTTTGAGAAGATCACAGGATCCCTCACGAAGAAACAAGCAGAGGCTGTCAGGAAAAGAATTGACACTTTGAATCAAAGCACGAAGAAAAAACTTGGCTTGCATGTACAAATAGCACCATCAAAGCAAAGTGCATACCCTGCTGATGTGAGGACAATTTTTCCAACAAAAACAAATGGACAGCCTAGCAATGCAGAACAGGCTCACACAACAAGGCCAATGCTACTGCGAAAATCGTACAGTGAAGGAGTTCATGTCAATAAACTGTCTTCGTGTGACAATGGTGAAGTGGATAAAGAGTTAGGACACTCTGAGAAAAGACATTCGAAGTCAGATTACATGCTTTCAAAGATGAATCAAGATAGAGATTTTTCAGGGGCGTACCTACGTCCTGAAAATGCTGCATGTCCAGAAAGAAGATCAAGTGATGAAATGAGACCAAGGAGAGGTAAAGATCCTTTGGTTTCTAATTTTAAGGGCTACCAGATTGGGGGCGATACAGTAAGTTATAGTGGGGCCCCCCTAAGTCAAGACCTTTAGACATATTTGTTTGTGGGATGCATGGATCATATTATCTGTTTTTCAAGCTGATCTGACAAAAATTAATTTTATTAGTATGTGTAATTAAGAATTAATTATACATGTAAGAATTTGGACAAAACGCATGTTAAATTATTCCCTAATTTCACGAGTTTACCATAAATTTTGATGACCTATTTATCTAATGGGTGCCAAATTAAGCTCAAAATCATGGGTTTTTGACATGTTTATTGTATGGATCCAGAAATTCACATACTGAAAAGTTTAGATCTTAAATTTAGGCTTAAGTTCCGAATTTTCAGATTTTTTTGACAAAATACCTGCTTGTCATTGCAGTGTTGTCAAAAGTAGCCGGCTGCCGGCGAAAATCGCTGCCTACATGGTTATTATAGGCCGGCCACTCAGCTTGGCATTTCTTTATGGATCGCGTTTTTTAAATAAAATATCCCCGGACTGGCCGCTTACTTTGACAACTTAGCCGTCTACTTCAAAACTTTCTGACAACCCTAGTTAAAATGACTCTAGGCCTGATATATGCTAGAGCTCTACAGTTTATGCCCTTTGGAAAAGCTTTGCACCCTGTAGGCACATTAAAATATTTTTATATTCTAAACACAGAGATCCAGCAAGCACGACACTTACATGGGGGATCACTGTTTTACGTGACAGGAACGACAAAACAAGAACTATTCAATACGGCAGAAAAAATGAAAGAATCCAGTGTTGATGACCTAAGCAACTGTGATTTGAAAACACTGAGTATATCGCCTCCTGACACCAGTCCTGACTCATTTCATGAAGTTCCTGTTGATTGCCCTGAAGAAGTTCCTGTTGATGTACCCGAAGGCAAGAATCTATGCAAGCCAGTGGAGGTAGCTACACTTTCAAATTCTCCCTACTACTTCTATTGAAAAAGTATAGATAGTAAATGAGAATCTCAGTTTTGATATTAGGGTTTAACAGGTTAAAACTAGTTTGATTTAAAATTCATTTAAATTTCCTAGCCCTAATAATTTTTCATAGAAGACAAAAGAAATTTTTGTTTACCTTAGAGTCTGCATTTTTACCCACAACTTACATGTTTACAGTGTAACTCCACTGGATTAATGTTACAAACAGGGTCACAAAATGATTGTTTCTTTTGATTTGCTGTAGAATGGTAAAGTCCCTACCGACAGAAAGCCTTTTAGGGAACCTCAATTTCCAAGACTTCCTGTGAGTATTTGCCTTTAATTATTAATTTAACAATAATCATCACTTTATAGACATTCCCTGTTGGCAACTTCAATATGAATCTAAGTGAATGCGCTATTTATGCTCACATTATTATCCCTGTCATGCACATGTAAAATTTTTCACATTTCATCAAGGTGTTGGGCTGTGTTCTCTTAACATTTCAAAATATATGTAAAAGTCGTTTTGCGTTATTTTTCTTTACATTTACCTCTCTTGAACAGAATTTTACACTTACAAAAGATGAATTAGGTGTGACAGGAGTTCATGATTTATCTCCGCAAGACATGGAGAAGGTGCGTTCTTTGTCCCTTATAGAACTCACAGCACTATTCGACTCTCATGGACTGGCACTGCACAGAAGAAAACCTGTCAGAAGAAGAGTTCGAGGTCAGTAGAGAGTGGTTTAAAATGGAAATGATCAGCTTGCTTGCATGTCTGCTGTTCGTTGTTTTGTGGGGGTGGGGGATGGGGAAAGGAGGGGGATAGGGACTGGAATAGTGGTGATAAGGACTGGAATAGCGGTGACCTACAGTCACTAAAAAGTCATGTCTGATAGCTTGGGGCTAGTAAATTGTGCTATCGGGCTAGTGAATTGTGTTCTTAAGTTGCCCGATGGGCAAGTGAAGTATTTTGGGGGAATTCAAATTCCAACTGATAAAAGATTTTTTCAGCTTTGGGCTAGTACATGCTAGTTACAGCTTGCTGGAAGGAAAAGCTGTAAAACTGATTTTGCATCGCGAGGGATTGTCCAGGTCTTGGAAATCCTGGAAAGGATTATTCTTGCATTTTCAATTTCTGGGAAATGATTGCCCATCCTGAAAATGGGTAAATTTATGTGAGTGTCAAGTAATAAAGATTTGGATGGGAAAAATAAAACCAGCAGCTCCAGAATAGTGGGGAAAGTATGATTTTGAGCCCTTAAACTGAGTCCTGGAACTTCTTGGGAAATAGTTTTTTACAAAAGGCACAAAGTCTGTTAAATTGTATGCTGATACTAAATTTGAGGATACCTCACTGTCTCGCTTTTTCTTACCCCTGAGATCCTAAGTTTAACACTCCATTCTGTAATTATTTTGTGTCAGAATCTGGTATATTTGGAGTGCCTCTTCAAAATCAACTGCAAGATGACAAAGTGAGGAATGAAAAAGCATCAATACCACCTTTTTATACTGAGGTAAGAACCACAATGTGAGCCGAGGCTTAAAGTTCAGGGTTAGAGCTACCAAAATAGCATTAAGCAAAATGCAAGTCCTGATACAGTCGACTCTCTCTTGACGGACACCTCTATAAGATGGTCACCTCTGTAAAACGGACACCTAGAGTTGGTCCCTGCCTTTCTTTCCTCCCTTTATTTGACTCTCTATAAGACGGACATCTCTCTAAGACGGACAGCCAGTGCCGGTCCCAAAGGTGTCCGTCTTAGAGAGAGTTGACTGTAATCCTCGTTTGCAGGGCTAGAAATTGATAGATTGTAGAAAGTTAAGGTGGTCTGTCATTATCATTCATCCTGCCTTTGCTTTCACTTATATTAGATCGATGGTAACTTTTAAGCCGAAGTCATACAGAAACCTACACACTTATCTTGCCCCTGGTTTCTGGTACTGTTTTAATCTGGCAGGAAACACCAGTTTCAAAAAATATGCTGTTCGTGTTGTCGGGGCCTAAGAATTTGCTGCATTCTGCAATACACAGGAAATGTCGTAAGATTTCAAAGGGAAATAAGACTATACTATATTGTTAGTGATTATCAAATTTGTTCCCGACCCATCCTTTAAGTGACCCTCTTTGTCGGTTCGTGTATCGCCAGTTTGCGGTTATGCAGTAATATGACATTACGTAGTTAACGTAGTTTTATATTTTATTTCAGCTTATCATGTATTTGACAGAGAAAGGTATGTTAATGAGACAAAGTTAAGCAAATTTCATGAAAATTTCTACCGAATTACATGATACGCTTTAAAGAAGACACTTTCTTGTAAAGTATGAAATTTATTGCAAAATAAACGTAGCCGATTTTTTTAAAACCAACCTAACGACATTTGCAGTCTTTGAGTGAAAAGGCGTCAAAAGGCAGGTTTCTTGAGCCCGAGGAGCTCCAAAATCATAGTCACGAAGGAAAAGGAAAGGAGAAAAAGAAAGAGCGAGATGACGGAAAGGAGGAGAAGAAAAAAAAGCAATGGTTGCACTCTTAGTTTTTATAATAAAACTGAACAAAAAAACTGTTGGCGATAACGTTATCAAAAATCCGGCTAGAAATTGAATATTAAGGTAGTCAAATCACGTCCTTATAAATATCTCATTTCAATTTTACGTCATCAGGATTGAAGGAAGAAGGGATCTTGAGAGTTCCAGGAAACGCAGGAAGAATCAAGGTATAACACCCATCTTTGTTTTTTTTGATTTGAAGGTTGAAATCACGTACGATTAAAGAATGATACATAGTCAAACCACGACGCCTTGCAAACTGTTATAAAGTACAGCTTTATTCGTTTCTATGGACCAAAATAGCCCAAGGTTCAGTCCCGCGCTTAATACTTGATCAAAATGTTAAAAATTTAGGGGTCAATTTAATAAAACTTTTGCAAGTGTAAGTTACAAGTGTAGCCATTGTTGTAGGAGTCTGAATACACTAGCTACACTTGTAAATTACAATTGTAAAAGCTTTATGAAATTGACCCCACAGTTGCTTATACACCAAGCATTATACTATGCGGAAAACGTTAAAATTTGATTATCGGAAGTAATTGATCACACAAAATCCACAAGTATTAGCGATGCCATGGCATAATTTGTAGTATTGAAAAATCTCGGGCGACTCAAGAGTAAAGTTTATTACAGACCTTTCTCATAGGTGCCGAACCTTTTGCAAGATATTTCCTTCCTCCATGTAATACAGACCGCTTTGAAAAGCGGGTACTTGACTCTACCCTGTTGCTGCCCGTACGTGTTTAAGGAGATTCGTTTTCTTTTTTTTTTTTGGAAGTAACAGCTTATAATAAAACATTTTTCAGCTCATGAGAGAAGAAGTGGAAGAAAAGTTTAATGATGGATTGTTCATTTGGGAAGACAGAAGGCCGCATGATTGTGCAGCTTTACTGAAACAATTTCTAAGGTAACACAGACTGGCCAATACTATTTTTAGTGTATTATTTTTGCCTAGGGTATCTTTGGCTTCTGCCCAAGAGGTATTTATTGTATTTAAGATACACACTGAAGATACTTGGATCAATCAAGGCACCCAGCGACTGGTTTCTGTTAATGTCTGTAAAGAAAACAATGCCTAGGAATTTATAAACCTCTAAGCCATGAAAGCTGAAAATTTCTAAATAACTGTTCCATTCACGGGAGAACTTCGGCGTATTTCAGCTAACTTTCCCACGATGTCTTTTCATTTCACCCCTTTTAGCATATTATATTTCGTAAGAAAAGGTTCCAAAAATTTTCAGTCACGTAAATAGTGCTGGAAAAGGGTATAAGAAAATCTCACGTTTTCGTACGTCTTAGATTTCCGGGAAGGATCGACTGAGAGGCCGACTGATAAAACTCTAAAGGCTCAATTTGCCCAAAGATGACCGGAAGAAAACAAATCTTTAATGCCGTCTGTAATGCATTGAAGAGTTTTAAAATCACTCTAGGTAGCCTTAAACAGCTTTTTGAAATGTGCTTTTGGTGAAATTAGTTGTTGGGTGTCCCTAATTAATGCCAGACATTAAGATTTTATAGCCGTTTTGTTCGGTAAGATTTAAGATAATTAGAATGCGAAGGTGATTTAAAAGGCCATTTAAGTCGTTGTTGTATTCAAAAGTAATTGTGTTCGTGTATTTATAGTTTTTTGTTTTTCTATAGGGAACTTCCTTTTCCTCTGTTAACGCATGAATACCAACCAACGTTCGCGTCTGTCGAAAGTGAGTACGTTGTTACTGATTGAAATGCGAATATAAAACCATGATACATTACATGACAACCTGAGCTTAAAAACGCAGTAGCTTGGGTTTAACATGAGTTTGTAGGAGTCTGTCTATCTCATGATCTCGCCAGTTATCAAAATGTCTTCCTTACAAGTGGCGGTACTACTGGCAGCTTTTAAATCATTTAGACCTGATTCTTTAACACTTCTTGCTCCATTCAATAACTTACTTGTCTAGAAAAACGTTGCAAATGAGTGGGAGACAACAATCAATTTCAAACTGATTGTTTGCTCTTTTACATTGTGAGTAGTCGAAAAATAAGCCTTCCTCCCCAACCAAAGAAATTTTAAGTCTTTTTCTTACCTGATGAGCGGTCGAGTTCTAGTTTATTGTTTTAATTCTTGTTTCTCTTGATCAAGGTATCCCCGACAGGAAACAGCAGCTTCAGGCTTTAAATCTTTTAATTCTGTTGTTGCCCCCAATTCATAGAGACTGCTTGAAGGTAACTAAAGATGATCACTTATAAAACACCCAGTAATATGCACGGAGTTACTCTGTTTTAATTTGTTGTTTTATAAAATGTTTGCTAAATTTGGATCTATGACCATAATTTTCGTGAAAAAAAGGTATAGTGTAATTTATATTTAAAAAAAAACCGCAGTTGTCTGTGCAGAAGAGGAGAGGACGTATTATGTAACCCGTTTGCTTTCGTGTACTGCTCAGTAGCTAGCTGGGGCTGTACACGCATGCATCTCTTACTGATGAATCCTAAACCGGCTGAGACATCTATTCATGATTGTCACTGCCGGGCTGATGTGGCTCTGTGCAGGCAAAAAATAAATAATGACCATACCTCGGAATGCCTCGGTAATGGCGTATTAATTTTTGTGGTTTCTTATCATTTTTAGTCCCATAATGAATGGTGGAGTGTTGTAAGGTCATCCTAAGTTTTGATTTAGTGGACAAAATCCCATGGTGTGACCATTTAAGTGAACGGTCTTTGGTGGTACTTCCATATTAGGGCCATTCATACGCGGAAAAATAAGACGCGTCTTTCATTAGACGCGTCCTGAATAAGACGCAAACTATCCCATATAAGTGGCACATTGTACTTTTCGTTTTCGAGCATTTTGCCAAAAAAAAATCTAAAAAATGAAATTGTATTGGGAGAGAAAAGGTTAACTATACAAACTTTAGTGAAATCTTTGGAGCTCTTTACACATTCGACCATTGTTTTTTCATAGATTCTTGTTCACTTCTTGAGTCGAGTGGTCGCTCATGAAAAACACAACAAGATGGGACTTAACAGCGTGGCTATGATCATGGCACCTAATATGTTCTTGTGCACCAACAAATCACAGCCGACATTACAAGAAATTAAACATGCGCAGGGCACTGTGAACATTGTAAGAATGTTAATCAAGTATCAAGCTATTCTGTGGACGGTGAGTAAAGTTACGGTAAAACGAGCAACAAAAACGTGCAGCTTGTTTTGTAGCCTCAATAAAAAAGAGTTGAAAAAGCAATGTTGCACATTTTACCAACAAACCAGGTTGTTGTAAGTTGCGTTGTATACTGACTTCTGATTGGATAAAATTACGCGGGAGTCACGCCTAATACGGAATTTACGTCACTTATTGCAAAATAAGTTTGGCTTTGCCGGTAAACGCGCAACATGAACAGATTTTCTGATCAGAAACTCACGAGTTTCTGTTATCATTTAACGAGTGTTATTTGAGTGTGAGACAGGTTTTTAAGGCAAGACATATTTTACTAAGGACAGCCTTAAATGTCTGGCTAAAAGAATTACCTAACGGGAAAAGAGTTCTTCCGCACTGAGCGTGTAGTGTGTGGCAGGTTGCGAAAAGTTGTTGCAGAAAGTGAAGAATAGTTGAGCTACTCTTTCTAGAGATTTTGTACCACGTGAATGACGGCTTGCAGCAAAGGGCCCGTAGGCATAGATTGAAGATTTGATATTCTACCTAGCGTCATAGATTGTTATTTTTATGTTGTTTGTTTTGCACAGATTCCTGGATTTATGGTGATGCAGGTTCGTTATTTATATGAAGCAGAGGGAAACAAGAAAGCTAAAGATGCTAAAGCCGTAAGTTTTTATACTTTCAAGGCGTAAATTTACTGGCAGTGTTAGTGCAACATTGCAGAAAAGCTTGCATAGTTCGGTTGTAAATCAACCTTTAGAAACATTTTCCTTAGTAGAGTGTTTTAGACTTGTCTGATCTGCATAAAACTGAAATCCGGGATCAAGCTTTGAAAAAACAGTGACTAAAAGGAGCTTTGTCACGAAATTTAGTAGTAATTTAGTAGTCATAAAAATAGCGGCTCAAAACATAAAAAAGGTAGAAACAAAAGAAGGCAAGGATGGCCCCCGGAGTGGGGGGGGGGGGGGGGGGGTACTGCCATATATGGGCTATATAGGTATGTGCCGCTGTGAAGGGTATGGTTTTCAAGCAGTTTACTCTAGGATAGGGTATATAAATCAGAGTGTTTGGGTCTAGAATAGGGTATCATTTTTCAGGAAACTGATCAGTTGGTTGAAGATTTTATCTAGACTAGGGATTGTGGTATTAGGTTTTGTTTTGGCTAGACTACTGTGCTAGTGACCTCAGTAGTTTCTAGAAAACAGCTACTCTAGGATAGGGGGGATTTGGGGAGTTTACTCTAGTATAGGGTAGCAAAATTCAGCTGAACTAGCTCTGGTATAGGTTAAGGGTTCCAAGGACCCAGCGGCACATCCCCACCCAGAAATTCCTAAAGTACCCCCCGGGGATGAACAAACTTGAAGAAGATTAAAACGGATTGCAATTGCCGTTTTTAAAAACTTGTTAGCTTAACAGTTTTTCAAATTTCATACTTGTTTGTGACATTTGATATAATGCTCTGGGAGAGATAATCGTTTGATACGAAGTTGTGATTGTCTTGTACAAGTAAATGTTTCGCATATTTTAAGTTCCTTAGCAAATAAAGACGCGTTATCGGCATTATTAACCCAATGAACTGGACAGTCGTTGCCAGCCCCTTTAAAAGACCATAAAACTCTTATGCTATAACTCTTCTTGCGTGTTTCTCCCTCTAAAAAGTTGTGTTTGCACGTAATTTGTTCAAGGTGGAACGAAATTATTTCAATCGTGATCTCCCGGCTGTTTTACTGTAGGTGAGGAAGTTGCTTGCAAAACGTGCTCGAGGTGATGGACCTGGAAGCTCTCCACAGAAGAAAAATTCTACAGGGGAAGGCTCCATGACTATGATTGATGTAAGTTATTTTCAGTGAAAGCATTTTAAGTGTTTCCACTGTTTCTGTACGCAGAGGGTATTCATCATATGATGATAACCCCTCCGTTCTACCGCGACTTCCGGGAGCATTATGCTTCATCGCACACGTCTGGAAAAAAAGTCTTCGTGAGACTTTGTGTCAAGAAAGGAATTCGTTACAGCTGGCATGCTGAACATTTGACGCAAGATTTAACATTTCACTCGCAAGAAGGATCGCGTGTGGTGGAACCTCTTAACTGATGTCAACGTGCCCCGTGATACAACACCTCCCAACGCCTTATCGTTTGGGCGACTTGCGCATGGTTGCTAAACACCGAGCAAAGACGCAACTAGATATAAATAATAAAAGACGATTTCAATGCAGTCTCACCCATGCGCACCTATGTAGGATTCTGGTCGTAGTAGTAAAATGGCGTTATCATTCAAATGGCCTATTGATACTTAAAAATTGTGTTTTTTAAAAGGCACAACGGCGCAAATCCAGTGTTAATTTAAGATTCCAAATGCTGCTGTTAGGAGTTGACATGGAGCCAATTTAATAAAACGTTTACGAGTCTTATTTACAAGTGTAGCTATTGTTTTCAGATCCTAAAGCAATGGCTACACTTGCAAATTACACTTGTAAAAGCTTTATTAAATTTAAACTAGTCGGCCTTGAAGGATTTCTTCCAAAGCTTGATTGGTATTAGTGAAGTAATGTTGAATTGACAAATTTCGTTTCCATTTTAGGCTGATTATGAAAACAACATCATACGGGTGAAAGCACCAATGCTGAACAAGATATTGATGGCAATTCAGCTCACCGAGAGTATGCGCGCTGGGGACATTGTCTCCAAGTTTCGAAGACGCCCGTCTCCTTCCGAAGGCCCAAGCAACAATGGGAATCTTTCCAAATCTCAAACGAGTGACTCTTACAAGAACTGCCTCAACCCTCACAATAACAACAAGTTCGCTTCAGACAATTACTATCTCTATGAAGTCGGGGGTAACATAGGTGAGAACATATAAAAATTTTCTGTTAAGTTGGGGAAAAGGGAAAAAATGCAGTGTTACCAAGATTTAGTACCAGTTGATTGTCCAACAGAGAAGCATTTGTGTCAAAGGAATGGATTACAATCTTCCTAGAGAATAGCTTGAATTTCAGCCGTTTCGTTTTTTTCCGTTTCTTGTGCGACTCGAGGTGACAGCTGAAATTCATGCTACTTTGTGACTGAATTGATCGCTTTCCTTTTGTTCCGGGGTCGTTCCAGTGTACTTTACTCAAAAGACCCGCGGAAAATTCTCATGATACCTGCTTTCGATAGAGCGAGCCAACCAGCAGTCATTGGTTCGCAGGATTAGCGCGGTTTTCTTTTGATTTGTTTCCCTGGCAAATCACGTTAGAGTGGTTTTCGTTTGAGTGTCGTAAAACCAAAACCAAAGTAATTACTCTGGCCAATCACATAGGACACAGACAATACATTGAACCAATCAAAACTCGAAGTAATTACATGTGGCTGACGCAAAGCGCGGGAAAATGCATGCGAGCGCGTCACAATTGGCTTTGGTTTTACTTCTGATTGGATGAAAAGGTGGCGCGAATCTTTTAAGCCAATCGCATCGTGTAGAAAGTGCAAAACCAATACTTTTCGACACTCAAATGAAAACCGCTCTAAACGCAGAGTATTCACATAAACCAATCAGGTGTCGGTGCAAATACATGCAGCTCCAAGCGCGGGAAAACGCGCGCCTGCAAGCGATAATTGATTAAGAAAGGGGCGCAAATTTTTCCCGCCAATCGCAAAAGCAGGGCAATGGCGGTATTTAATACTTCTAACACCAATAAATACTTCTCATTCTTTTGAGATTTAACCAGTCCCGCTCACTGTAGATAATGAAAGGTTCGGAAGAAAGGATCTAAGGAATAATATGACGATTTTATTTTATTCACTTTGTTCTACCCAGGTGAACGATGTCTTGATCATGACACAAACATGATGGCTTTGTACAAAGTCAACCCACATGCTGAGTGGATAGTCCAGCCACGTGGTCACTTACACCACTTCTAAAACAGGCGGGAAAGCAAGAACGTGACTGCTTCATGTCGCCTGTGTATTATAAAGTGGACAGGTTATTGGTAGTATTTTTGCCAGAGGCGATGTAACGAGGTTACCTAGTTTACATTAAACGTGATTGTAAGTCAAATACTCTCGACATCGATGAATTTTAGTTCTAGAACTCACAATTTCAAACTTTTTTTGTATAAGAAAGATACACTCTTGTTGGAAAACGAAAATTTTTCTGTAACTGAAACATCTTTTTTACTCGCTAAACTTGTTTTTCACAGTTTATGCAGAGCTCTACTATCAGATCACTCTGATTCAGAGGTCATGCTCTCACAATTTTGAACTGTTTAAAATTTATTAACTATTTTAAATTTATTAACGTTATCTTAGGGTTGTTTTGAGGACGTCACGCAATCTATCGATACTACGTTACATGGAGTGGGTGACAGATTTCCTTGAAGCCCAAGATCCCCACAGATCCTTTTGTCTTAGGGGAACTGATATTTACACATCCTAAGTCACGTCAAAAAAATACTTAACCCAAAAAACGTGAAACAAAGGCTTAACGGGGAAAAGAAATATAATTCAAAGAATGTACCCGCCTTTTAATGGAAAGGGTTTATAGGTATGTTAAACACTAGTCTGACATGTCAGCCATCTCTCCGCGCCACTTCCCAACGGGCGGCCAGACGAGAGAACACACGATAGGTCGGTCTTTTTTTGGCTCGTTTTGTTTATGGATGATTGTACTGTGCAATCACACTGACAGTGGAGCCTCAAAGCTTTTAGAAACCTCCCTATTTTCATAGGCCTTTGAAAACACATCTGCTAGTGACATTGTTCGGGTCATTCATTCATTCATTCTAATCACAAGTTTAATAATTTATTACAAAGTCAAGAGGTCAGTTCTAATAATTTATGTCCAAATGAAACAAGGTATTGTTTTGGTTATCCAGTCTGTAATTTAATACAAAGTAGGTTGAATTATTTAAACAATATGGATTGAACTGAACCCAATGAAAAGTTTAATAGATGTAATATATAAAGAAAACTTTACACTTTCTGTTCAGGTGAAACTCATTTTTCCCTCGTGTGAACATTCGAGCTTTCACCTCAGGAGAGAACAGAAAAATGTCATGGAAACGGTCACACTAGGTTTCACTTACACAGTACATTGTACCTGAAACCAACTCGTACAGCTTAAACATGGCGACATCATGAAAAGTATGGCTCAGTAGCTTTCACTCGATTGGTTATAGTTTTATTACACAAACTCCGTTTGAAATATATGAGAAAACACCACTTTATATTACACCCACTGTTTAACGCTCTACAAGAAAAGAATATACCCCCAGGGGGAAGAAAGACACCACATGTGACCTAATTCCACAACTCTCTGCGGCCTTATATCATGCTGTTGTCATGTGATAGCTTTCACTCGATTGGCTATAATTTTATACCGTAAACTGCCGTTTTGAAGCCCAACCCCTTTGCCCCACAAACTCCTAACCCCCCCCCCCCCCCCCCCACCCCAGTTATACCCTCGGAGATAAGTTCCCCTCTAAATGTATTGAAGAGAATTCGATTACGACGTTTTGTCCCTTAATTAAAAACCAGAAAATGCAAACCCCACTATGATCAACACCGCTCTAGGTTGTTTCGAAGCGCTAGTATTCTATTCCGGCAGAAACTCATGAGCGCCCTCTGACATAAGCTAAGCCACTCCTTTTATAAGCCCACTTAAAACGCCTTACCAAGATGTACATGCCCATGGCTTAGAAGTAGTAGTTTACGGTAACAATTTCTTAGATCATTCAAGAGGTAGTCTAGTGGTTGCAGAGCGAAAGGAGGCTGTTCCTGCTGATGACAGACTCCTTTTTTGTACTTTCTAGTCTGAACAAGATTTCTAATTATTTCAACCACATTGTAAAACTCTTTTGTCTTTAGAACATGAACATTTAATGCATACGTATTGCTATCATTGTTACTGTACATGTGTAAAAAGTATTTCAACGTTCTGAAAATAGGTTGTACGATTTAGTAGTTACCAAGAAAAGAACACAATAAAAACTAAAAAGGGACGTTTCTGTCGTCCAAATTATCTGTCTTGATTCTTCATTACAATGTTTCCTGAGGAAAAAAGCTCTTTCTAATCGACTAAATTGGCCTTTTTCAAGAACACCATATGATATGCGAAATTTTGAAACACGCCTTATCCTCTCTTCTCCACCTCTGAGGAAATAGCGCGTTTAGTTCCTCGCACGGATTCATCTTTTAAGTTCCGGCCTGGGGGTGTGTCCAAGATTGACGTTCTGACCTTGGACTTCTTCAGTTGGCTGTCTATAACTTGTTGAATGGTCTTGACCCTCATATCTTCATTGGACCCTATACCATGTTTCTCCTATTGTCATTAGGGGTAGATGGGTACGATATTGGAGAGATTTATAATGACGGTTACGGCTAACAGCAAATGTCATCTCAAGTTAGGAATGAGCAGATACAAAGACTTTCTAAAACAATTCTTAAGAATGAAACAAACAGTAAAACAAAAAACTTGGTCACGTGGTAGAAATTGGCGTTTGCTGAGAACGTGATGCTGAATCGTGGGCTCATTTCCCAAACCGAGCCCACGCTGATTTATGATTACACAGAATAAGCGGTGAAAAATGAGAAAACAATGGTGAAAGGGGTGGAGGCAAAAGTCACACCGCAACTCCGCCCTACTTCCCACTACCCAGGAGCTTAGCCAGTCACTTTGATTTATATTATTCAATTCTGCCCTATAAGCAAGAAATAGCTCGTAGAGTATTCCTTCACATGTTTCAAATCTTTATCTCCAAAACCAGTTTTAGCTGCCTGTCTTAACGCGTCTCCTTTACAGAGTGTTTCAGCAGCAATGTTACCTAAACCTCATAGGCAGATTTAGTGGAAGGGCAAAGGAAATGCACCCTACCCATTCTCTCACGTTGGTAGAGAATTTTAAGATCCCTAAGTTTTTATTCTCTGATTTCTAACGGATAACAGACAACACAACTTTGTACTTTTTATGCTTTATATTATTGAGTGAAGTTAGGGTAATGTACAGAGTACGCCACTTCCTTTAGACATTGGCTTACTCCAAATGAAATCCAATCATACTCCCCCAAAGATTATGCACAGCCGTATCCTATTCCAACGGCAGGAGCAAAAGAATTATGGGGTGTGAGACTAAAAGTGTTAAGCATGTCCTCCTAACCTCCCTCAAAAGCAACACTCGTTTTTGTATTCTATAGTTTTGTACACTTATCTTACAGCCTGCCACAAGTTCTACCCCCATCTCATGGACTATTTTGGGAAGAAATCCAAACTTGCTAAAAGGTACCCCGCAAGTAAAGGTTTCTTTCTGGCATGGCCTTTAGCGTTTATGAAGTCATTTGTGTCCCTTGGCTGTCACAAAGTTGGTTTTTTTGATAACTTAACGAATGCTAAAATCCATGCGAGAAAGAAACCTTTGCTCACTGGGTATCTTTTATCAAGTCTGGTTTCCTTCCTAAAAATTTTTCTGGAATAAAATTCTGTAAGATAATTCCTAGCTTGATATAACGAAAATTGAAAAAATAATAAAAAAATGTGACTTGATTTGGGACAGACATGAAAAAATCTGTACTGGGAGGACCAAAGTACAATGTATGACTATATTTGTATAATACAGTGTATATATACAAGTTATTAACTTAATCTTAATATCATCTTGTGCTAGCGTCTTTACAGGACAGCAGTCTAGACAACTTTGCCTAAGAAAAGAAAACATGATTGAAATGAAAACATTGACGTCAAGCTTGAAAAAGAAAATGGAATGGAAAATGAGCAGGGGAAACCGACATTAAACACTGGTCAGGGGTAACTGCCAGGATTAACTCACTATCCAGTGGGGTAGGGTGGACACAATAAAAATCATATCATTTTGGAAAATTATCCTGATACAACTGGTTAAAGAAATCTTTGGGCATAACATAAAGATAATTGATTGATTGATTGATTGACTGATTGATTGACTGAAGTCAACATTCACAAGACCCAGACAAGTGTGTACATGAGACAGGTTCATTTTGGTTTGTATCCATTGAATAATAATTATTGACAATTACAATAATAATTAACAACTTAACATTAGACAAGTGCACGATGGTCACAGGCTTCATTGGACACGTAATTCAGTTTTTATTGATTTCATGCTACAGGCAATATAAACGTTTACAAATTTGTGAGGTAAGGGTGCGTTCTTGTTTATTAGGGGTTTTTTTGTCATTACCTTGCGCTGTTTCCTTATGTACTGTATCCTAATCCAGGCTGCTTTGCAGGACGCTGATAACTGAAACAATCACAATCAAAAGAAATTTGGCTTGCTAGAGCAAAAAACAATTTCAGTAACTCATCTGTAAAAAGTTGTAAGTTACACCTGTCAAGAAAATAATGTCAAAAATTATCCAGGGCTGTCACTAAGAGCCTGGGGCTGGGATTTTTCCCCAGCTACTATGAGAGTGAACCCCAGCTACTCTTATAGCCCAGCTACTAGAAATGTTAGCTACAGCCCTGATTATCAGATTATCTGAGGACATTCTTATACCAAAGACCTTCAATTTACTATTCATTTTTGTAGAAGTACAGTCAGAAACACAAGGCAGCACTGTGCTCGACGTATGAAAAGTGTTTTGGACAATTTTTGTTCTATTTGGCCAGATAGCAACCAGAAAATTGCCCATCTAGCTTCAAAAGCAGCAAATTTATCTTTGCCAATGACAACCATACATTATTTATGAAAAGGGCAGGATACATTACATTCAATACATGTACATTTTGTAGGTCATTTTAATTACCTTTCCATCCTGTAAGCCATTCAATGCTAAATGATACTGCTCCCTACAAAGTAAAATAATTATCATAATCATAAGTAATGGTAACAGGACTTACTGGAGTCAAATTCGGTCTGTAATAATATACGAGTGATTAAGGATGACCATGTAGCAGGAGTCCGATTTGTTTAATCACGAGTATGATTATAGACTGAATTAGGCGACAAGAAGTTCTGTTACCAATTATTCATAACTTAAACAAAATTTGCCTTATCTTAGGCTCTTATTTAAATCAAAGCACAAGAAATTCTGAAATTTATTTTTGCTAGCAGTGAAAAAAAAAAACATTTATGTGTATGCATTATAGTGCGTACTGTCCAATCACTTAGGCATTTCACATACTGTCATATTACACTGTCCTATCAAGGCTGAAATCAGGCCAGTTGATAGCTAATCAGATTTGAGGATTTTGTTATAGTTATGATTATAATAGCAGAGTACATGTATGTGCCGTATCCATGAGTGTACACTGTATGCATGCAAACCGAATAATAAAATAAATTTAAATGGTCTAAAAAAATGTACGGCTTGTAGGTGGAAGTCCCTTGGGTGGAAGTTGATGAAACAAGTAACAGAGACAACCCAGAAGAATATAATACAAAAAGCCACTATCCAGATACTAATTTTTTAATACAAGATGGTTTAGATATAAAATAATGGTATACGGATTGTCCAAGGCCAGGTCACACACCTTATAATTTTAGATGCTATTTTTAATTGTCCTCTTTGTATAAGGCTCATTGCAGCAAAAACTTTACACTGTGCAGCAAGAATTGGATTTCCTAATCTCATAGCTACCAATAACTGGTGTTGAGAAATCTGACCAGCTTTCTCAGACTGAAAAAAAAAAAACAATAAAACATCATTAAATTTAATGGACAATGGTTGAATGCACACTATCAGTAATCATTGTAAAATTGAAATTTTCTATTCTTGATGTACTTTTTAAAAGTTTTCAATGTGTACTCTTAAAACGAAAGATGACTTACAGACTATGTTGAACTGTTTCAGGTCATGGACAGACTCAATCAGAAGAGGTCATTTAACTGATCATTTTCATTAATTAAACTTGAGTCTTGAATTTTGACTGCAGAATCTATTGCTGGTTTCCAGCTGACATAATCAAAGGAGCTTGTGGCGAAACTTCGGAGCAATCAGCAAATCCACAGTGGAAGCAAGCACAGAAAAAAATGACACGACTACGATGTTGACATCTGTAGCTGATCTTTGTTCTTTCTTCCTCCGAATCATCTCAAAGGAGCTGAACTAATAATATTATTTTATCACTTAACAAATTTTTCTCTATAATTCTCGCGGCTATATAGGACAACAACATGGTATCTGCTTTTCTTTTACAACACTCTATAAATTCGAGTAAAACATTTCTCTGTAAATATCTCATGCACAAAAACTTGTGAAGACTTCAAACTTCAGTTGGCAAGACTGTTTGCATATTAAGGTATCTTTTTTCAATATTTATAGATTCTTGATTTTATTCACTGAATGGTTCAGATTTTCATTTGTGATCGCATAACACCCAAAAACAGCAACTGGGATTAGAAGGGTTAAGTTACCAGTAATGTTTTTATCCAATACTAATAAAGAAAAGCTAGTCACACTATAGTAACAAAATGTGTAAGACAAAAAGATTGTCAGAATTTGTATCTGTGAAGTATTTAGATTTTTTGTCATAAGATAAATGTTAATTATGTGTAATTTGCGCATGATCCTGTTATCCAGCTCTTAGCTGCAAGGGGTTCTGAAGAAACAACTCTACTCTACTCTACTCACTCACATAACTACAAAAATGCTCTCCCATTGCTGAGTAAGCTCCTCCTAAAGTTGACAGCCATGCCATGACATCCTGAAGCTGCATATATTCCACAAGACCAACAAGGAGCCGCCTGCACCTATGGACCACACCACAGTACTCTTTACTGCAATTTTCACAAACACACGAATTCTGAAGTTCAAAAGCCAACTGACGATTGGGTTTTTCGCTGCCGTCAATCATCTTAACGGACCTCTTAGGAAACAAAACTTTACTTTAATGGGTTCAATTTAACATCATGGTTTGTGATTTGTGATTGGTGGATTTTAATCCATTTTGTGTGTTTTTGTGTTTCAAGGTTCGTTGCTTATGATTGTAATTATTATGATTGATGGCAGCGAAAAAAGTAATAATTTTTGTGAAGGCGGCTTTTGAACTTTAGAGTTTGCATGTTTGTGAAAAGCGTGGTAAACAAGATTGCCAGAGAGATGGATCAGCAAACATTGGACAAAGTCTAACCAGCTCATTAAAAATTAATGCAAAACTACAAACTGTTCTTTGTACTTTAGGTGAAACTTTAAATGATCAAATCAAAGCCCTTTTTAAGGCAGGATTGAAGTATAATTATAAAGGAGCACTTTCATGATCTTTTTCTCAGATAGGATCTAGTAGGTATGTGATCGTTTGAAGTCAATTTTATAAGGATTTGTAGTTTAAATAGAGTGCCAACCACAGGAAAGCACCAATATTATTTGTATACAGCATAAGAATTCAGATACTTATTAGAAGATTTGCTTTACTATTGCAGACATTGTGAGAACTGCATGACTATTTGATTGTTACAACATTCTGTTGTGGAAATTAATCAACTTACAGTAAATAATAATAACCTGTTCTGGAAATGGAGTCCCAAAACCATATACATAATTTGGAAGAGTTCTTCTGCGAGGCATTAAAGGTTACATTCAAGTTAGTTACCCCACAGAATCTCTTGACGACTGATTATTTAAAAATCTGAATCTGTTAGCCATTGCTGCTACTGGTATCAAAGACAAATCTGGATCTCAACCTCACAGTATGGACAATGAGCAGTGAATTTTAAAAGACTATATTTCACTCAGAATGAAAAATAAACTTTAAATTCCTGAAATGTGAATTCACTGCTCATTGCTCATGCAAGAATGAAAAAATGAATCTGAAATCAGCAATGACTAAACGGATTCATATTCAAAAAATTCATTCACTAACAGTATCTACAGGAGTACACTTCATCTGGCTTTTTTTAATGGACTGTAACCTCACTATATAAACACTTACCAATTCAAATCAGGCTCCACACACAAAAATGTTTGTGACTGAACATTAATATGAATATGAAATGAACAAACTTCAGAACTGCTCTTTGCTTTTTTCTCATGCATGTAAAGTGAACATGCTTTGCCAGGATTAAAAACAAATATACATCTTGCCTGTTTGTCAGCTGCAGGAATAACTAAAATAGAAAACTAACATCAGTATCATATGTTGATGCAAAGGGGTTAAAGAAGTTTAATATTATTAGAACTGGAGAAAAATCAATCTCACCATTACAACAACCTTTTACCAAATATTGATGTGGAAACCAACTTAGAGTGTTGTTATGAGGCTGGTTTTCACATGTCGCAAAATCTGGGGATTGATTGCAGATTTCACCACTACCAGCCAACTGGCCAACTGTCCCACATTTTGCTGACTTGCCTTTATTCATTCGGCTTGCCCCCCCCCCAAACTTTTTTCAAATGCAAAGTTTGGGTTAGGGATAAGAGAGTGTGTTATAAACGTTAGAATTGAAAATATCATAGTCATACCTAAATTTCTACTTAAGTTGCAAATGAAGATTTAGATACAAGATACATTTAACTTCGAACTTCGATAACGATTTCTATCATTTTCCAAGCATTAACATGTATGCAATGTGACTGGCTATAAAAAAATATCTCTTTCGCTTTTTATCAGCCATTTCGATGCAGACACAAGTTTAAAACTCTCCGTAGTTCCCTTACCGTTACTTTCTTTTATTCCTCTCCACTGATGAAACAACCATGAGGTTAAATTAACACAAAAATGTTCTGAAACGCAGATTCGCTGCCACAGAATTCTTCCGAAGATGGGCTTGACATTCAACCACACTCGAATCGAAAATGGAGAAAACCTTCCTTGACATACTTCCACGATCGCTCCACACTTCACAGTTTCTTTAGAGATCTTCTCGTAAGTGAAATCAGGGCTGTGATAGTTTGCAACAATCACTGCTTTTTCCGTTTTGTGAACCAAAAAATTACTTTGCATTGGTGGCCGCGGTATTTTCTCCTCGACCTCTGCCAAAATTCCTCCAGGCATTCTAGTTTCCAGGGATTATCGGACGCGCTAAAAAGTAAAGATCCTCCAAAGAATGAGAAGAATCGATCAGGTTTTTGTTATTAACTCCAAAATGTATGATTTTTATGTTTATGTAGAAAAATTAGTTTACATGCGGAAAGGAAAAAATGATTATTCCGATTGCAAAAAGTATTCGGAATGTTTCTTTGTTTATATCCTTAAACTTGAACTCTAGTATTCAGGGTTGTCAGGATGGCCGAGCGGTCTAAGGCGCCAGACTCAAGGATAGTTTCCTTCCCATGATTCATGGGGTGGGCGTTCTGGTCTCCGAATGGAGGCGTGGGTTCGAATCCCACTTCTGACACAACCCATTATTTTTTTTCTTTCGTTTATCCTTTAAAAAATTTGCCGTATTTTTTTGTATCCCAGTTTATGTTATACTTTGATTTTCTATTTAGAGAAATGAAATGGTTGTCAGAATGTCAAACCATTCATGGTGGCGCGGGGACACTGCACTGTCCTATCAAATTTCTAATCGGCTCCATGACGTCAGTCAAGTTCCTAGCTAAAAAAAATAAAGATTTTCTTTTCTAGCCAAAATAAATGCGGTAAATTTCCTACAAGGGTCTCGATCTCCATCATTAGTGCAAAAGTTCTATACCGATACAACCCTGGGGCCTGTTTCTCGAAAGTCCCGATAACTTTTCAGGCCCGGAAAGCCGTTTTGTGTTTGTTGTGGCTAGGATTTGTTAACTGCTCGCCTACTTGTCGGGTTGTCCTCGTACCTTCTAGGCTGCAGTATTTATTGATTGCAGTTGGGGGAAGGGGGGAAGGGGAGTACTACTGTCAATGGATGTTTCGAAATATTCAAAAGAAGCCCACTATACACCTTGGGTTTGCTTGAAGCCGGTTACATTTTATCCACGAAGTCATTGCTAGGTAGGTAAGGGGTTTTATCTATAAGCGGTCAGGGGCCATTTTTGGACATCATCTCTTTTTCTGTACGGCCGGCGATAAAAAAAATGAATGGTCTAGACCATATATAAAAGGTGTTTCTGGCGTAGGGGAAGGGGTAGAGAGAAGCGTAAAGAGACTTCGTCCTTTAAAATTTAATCTCCTCTAAACCTAACAGCTGAAGGACTGACACTGAGGTCGGTCCATCAACCCACGCGTGGAGGGAGATGAGCGGATGATAGGTTCAAGGTTTAAGGTTCAAGTTTATTTCGCACTATTCAAGTTGATACAGTACAAGATGGCTTACAGAATCAGTAGGTTAGCAAATGATGAAAAATAAATATAATATACAGGGTTGTTGATATGTGCACAGTGACCAAAGTAGCCCAAGCTTTCGTGTTGGTCACTGTCCCATTTAAGTAAATAGAGGAGTCCAAGATATAAGTGTGAGGTAATAATAAATTAGGGTATAGAGAATACTTGTTTTTATAGAATTTTTTCTGGACTTTTTTAAACTGATAGTTTGCAGCCATCTTGGTTCGATCACGTACTTCAAATCATAGAGCGCCACTAAGTTTCGCGTTTCGCTGTCCTCTTCCCTTTCTTCGTCTCCTGTTGACCTTTGTGAGGGGGGAGCCTCCTTCGGGAGAAAACTTATCACTAGCTGGATAGTTATCTGAAACGCCGGGGGAGGTGTGGTCAAAGTCAATCTCGTCTCTAGTCTTCGTCCCTTACTGCGCATGCTGGCTTGACGAGACCGCTGGTCAAGGGGAACGAAGACGCTTGGTACGAGGGTGGGTCAAAGCAGGAACATGAGAGACGCTGAAAACTCAGGCCCCAGTTTTATTGAGAAAAGCTGACCCTGGAAAGAGGGTCACCCTCCCAGCCGAGTCAATTATATAGCGAGCGTCTACGTGAGAAAAAAGTTGATCCGGCTTTCCCAAGAGCTGATAACAGCGCTCACGCATGTTCTGATTGTCTCGCCTCCACCATACAAGTTGACCCGGCCGGCTGGGCTAGCCAAAGTACAAAGTGTTTATGTGGAGAAAAGTTGGCTTGGCTGAGATTGTGACCCTACCATCGAAAAAGGGTGGCCCGACGGCTTCGCTGGTGACCCTTCTATACTCGAGCCAACTTTTTGGTTCTCGTGTAAAGGGTTCGTCTAGTTTGGTAAGGAAAGGTAAGGACAAGTTTTCTTCATGTAAACGGGGTATTACTGATAGCAACAATCTTATAGACGGATAATGGAAATATGTTACCATCCCTGGGTCTAGAAATAACCCAGTAAGAAGACGGTATTCGTTGCCCTTGAGAGCAAAATCAGTCTTTATTAGTCAATAATTTTTTCGCTGTAGATGAAAAACACACAGAAAAGAACTTACGATTCTTGTCGATTTTGTCACGGCCATAGTCAGGACGATTTCGTGAAATTCATACTCAGTGTTAAATGATTCATGGCCATGTTGAAATTAATTAGTAAGTTTCAAGCGAATAACCTACATATGCCGGATATTTAACGCACTTAGCCAGCAGCTAGCTCAAACGCTCACTCGATTAAAGCAAAATCAAAAAGTGATTAGCAAACTGTTTTGCTTTTTGAAATAGTGCTGTGATGTCCGTTTCACTCTCAGGAAAAAAGTCCAATGGTATGTTCGCTCCGTGGCATGATGTTATTCATTTCTTGAAGTGCACTCAGAATATACTATATGTGAGAATGTGTTGTCTAAGAAGACCGTATACAGGTGTATCCACTCTCAATTCTTTAATAAACTAATATCATCTCTGATAAACTATTGCACATGTCTGTAATAATCGTTCAATGTCGATACTGCAGTTCTCTTAGTGTAGGAGAGAGATCGGTTAGTCTAGATCTTAGGCGCTGTTTTCTTCCTCAGTTCCATCTCAAAAATCTGCTCGGATTTCACCAGCAATAAGCCTGGAGTCAGCTGTATCTTCTTCAACACCACGTGCTAAACTTGGAATCGAAATAAAGGTCGTCCGCAGATCCCGTGTCTGACATCGAGTCATCTTCCATGTCACGTGGTTCATTTACGTCAGAATCTGATTCCGAATCTTCGATTATGTAACTATGTATAGTGCAGAGTGGGTCCTGGAACCTAACTTGGTTCATGCTACTCTCAGAACTTCCGCTGGTCGTGCTATCTGTACTTCTTGGTGTTATGTCTGCGATAAAATGAATAAATTGAAAAGTAAATAACAATTATATACCGAATTTCATGAAGTTTTGTAAGCTTATTTATGAACATGCCGGCTAAATAAAGTAACGAAAGACTTTGCATTTGAAAACAAAAAACACCGGTTTCATCGCAAAATTCTTGGCTTGCAACCACGTGACAAGGCTGCCACGTTGGTGGTCGAAGAATCTACATGTCTTGTATGAGCTTTTGCTCTGACCACCAACACACCACCAACATGGGAGCCGTGACATCACCTGCAAACCAGCAATTCAGGTGACATAGACGAAGCTTCACCTGTAAAAACTGTCAAACCAAATTTCGTCGCCTTCTTCGTGTTATCGGGAACAGCTTCTTTTAGTTTTATTGGTGAAAATTTTTCGTTTGTTACGGAAGCAAACCGGGAGGCTGATTTTGCTCGTAACCAACGCGGGTTTGACATCACTCGGAGGAAGCTCGGTGGTGAATAGCACTGATTGGAGATCCCGAGTTTGAGTAGCCAATCAAAGCGCGCGAAAAACACTATCCGCTGTTTTAGTATACCGTGTGGCACGAAATTTTTGCGGGAGTTTATCTTTGCGGATTGCCGATTTTTGTGTTTTGCGGGAACTAATTTCTGCGATTAGACATATCGGTTTTTCTTGCTGGGAATTAATTTTTGCGATTTTCAGAAAGTACCTAGTTCCCAGCATTGATAATATTTTCGTTTTTATTGAGTACGTGCAACAGAAATACACATTTTCAAGCAATAAACTAGTATTTCGTTGTTTCTGAATGAAAGAGACAAGTTGTGATTGAACAGACACAATTTCTTAGTACTGTATTTTTGTGTAGCGAATTTAAGTTAGAGAATACTTACTCTAAAGTAAATTTTTGCGGGAAAAATGTGCGCGGTAATTTCTCTTTGCGGGAACTTATTTTTCTGGATCGCTGGAAAAACCGCAAAAATCGGAAAAATTAGAACCCGCAAAAATTTCGTGGCACACGGTATACTAAACAATGATATAACTAGGCAAAATTTTCGCAGTCATGAAACTTTTCCTGTGCTTAAAATCTGTAGCACGTTATAGCAAGGGTATGATTCGCGGTTATGCTATGACGTATGTTGTGTTAAATAAATTACCTTAAACTTTGATCATGTGCATAACCTTTGGAAGGTGGAACAAGCGAGCCTAGTCCCTTTTAGATATTGGGACTTAGTTACGACTCACAGCACAGTTTTAGACGTTTGCTCGTTCTTTCCGCCCGCCTGAACGACAGCCCCACGTCTTTAACTGGAAAGTTTAAGGAAACTGGTAATCCATTAACAATATATTACATCAAAATACTCACCGGTGAAGCGTACTGCTTCTACAGATGTGTAGGAACTTGGAATAAACCCCTCTGCTCCATCAACTTTCATAACCCACCACCAATCGTTATCATCTCGGTTGAGAACAGTTACAACTTCTCCTCTACACACATCCAAATCATTCTCATCAGCCGCTTGAAAATCATACAAGACCATAACAGCATCATTTTCAAACTTTCTGAAGTGAGTCACTTTCACTTTCTGTCGACGCCGATAAGTCTCCGGAGCTTTCCGATCCCACTGAATGAGACTGGAGACCATCGACGTCGTTTGATTGTCGTCGGTTAACTCTTCGAGTGACGACGACAGCTGTCGAGTTCGTGATTTCTGCTTATTACGACCGAAGAGCGATTCGTCGCTACGGCAACGCGGTATAGAAGATGAGTCTTGCTTTTCACTGATGCGCGTATTTCTAGAGTGAAATAAATTTGTATCATTCTCCTTAATAAAGTCGTCGTGAAAAAATACTTTAACAGGACGAAAGTTTCCGTCTTCGTCCGTCTGCTCAGCGGGTGAAAAAGAGCCATTTGTGACAAAGTCATTTTTGCGTAGCACAGAGCAATAATTAAACGGTATAAATCCTTTCTTTCCTTTGCTGTTTACCGCGTAAACTTTACTTTTATCCCTGTAAAGAAGCAGAACTATTTCCCCTTTGTCTGCATTTAAGTCCGTGGGCTCCACGCCTTCGTATTTCCATAACACGCGCGCTTTGATATGAGCTGGACTTCCTGACGTTGCTGCCGCTAGTTTCGAAGCCAGTTCTGTTTTCGCAATGTCAGGCATGCGCAGTGTACTATGGACAGCAGCAGGGCTGTAAGCTTGACTAATACCGCTATCACTGTCGTCATCCTGATCAATGTCCATATTCTCCATATCATGGCCTCCTCCTGGTAACAAAGGCTTTAGAGTATGTAATTTCCTTTTTCTGGCTTTTTTCAGCGTATAAACTGCGAACAAAAGATATATACATTACATTAACTTTATCCTGACTGATCAAACTCTGAATTTTAAAGATAACTCTGTGATTTTACTCTGCTTCGTAATTTCTTGGAAAACTAAAAAATTCTTGTTCAAAAGTGAATCAGCCAGTAAATCAGGTTTGTACTTAAACCCAAAAACCACATAGCGTGGGGTTGCTTTATCAGTAATTCTGATCTCCACTTTTACAATTAATAAAATAATCGACGTCATGTCTTAGATTTTATGAAGTTAGAAGTTTTCAGCAATACAATACCGACTAATAATTTTAACATAATTACAATGTAAAAATAGCTATTATAACACAGCTTCGTAAAAACACTAATAATAACAAATATAATAATATATTAGTATAATAATACTGATGATATTTTGCCAAGTCATTTAGCTGCGATACTAAGCAATAATTGCAATAAGAGATTTAAAGTTCTGAATCTAATATCATGAAATCGTGGGATGACGTTGTACTTGATAGAAAATAGCGAAGGCATATCTTAGGAACTAATGGTTAAGTCACGGATTTACAACTTTACTTGACTGCAAACAGTTCTTAAACTGTGCGATATAGTAACTGTAAGAAAGACGGCCCCCATATTCAGTTCTACCAGTACTGGAAAAGTTCTGACTTAATCGTTTGAAATGAGTTATTAAAAAGTTTGTCTATGACATAAAGACGCGCGTGCCAATTCGCATGGGGAAATACTATCGATTACAGAGTATTTTAAAATTAATATAAATAAATATAACTGAATCACAGTCACTCATTCCTTCTATTTTGTACCTTTTGTGTCTCACTTTTTGAAAAGTTTGTATTCCGTTATCAAGCTTTATCAGAAATGTGGTCAACTAGTATATGAAAAGTGCCGTGGACTGTCATTAACATTTGGGCCACCCCTAGGTCTTTTCTGTTTTGATATTGAGTCGCGATTTTCCATTGTATCAAAATTTCAGGATGTAAGCCAAATATCCAAAGGTTTACCTAATTACCGACCTAATATCGCCACAACAGAAATCATGAATAGGATTGAAGTGCATGGAATAGATCGAGCCTAACAGAATGAAAATAGTTTCAATATAAGACTTACTCTTTATAAAGGAATATTCAAGAAAGATCAGGGCAAGGTCTCGTAACTGAAGGTTGACTTTAAAATTTTTGTTAAAGAATTTATCAACAAGAAAATGAATCAAAGAATCATGCATATTTTTTAGTAATTAATTCTTTATCTTCGCAGCACATGTACTTGCTCTTCTCAGTTTTTAGTTTGTCTGAAACTGAAGGCATTCAAGCTCGGCGATGAAAGCAGAATACCTCAAATCGAGACAGGGTAATTGCAATGAAGTAAAGTTTAGCTTTGCGATCCAGCTGAGCTATTGGCCAAAAACCACCAGATGAAAACTCTTTCACAGCGACTGACAACATTTTAAGAACCAAGCGAGACTAAAGGTTGTCATTATAAATACGCTTCTACTCTCACTGTTAATCTTTCCTTACGTCAATCGCTAAAACTTTTAACTTTAAGGCTGAAAACTCAGTGATGTTCGTCCATTATCGACGAACTCTTTTCCTCGCCTCTCCTCAAGGTGATCTAGGTTTGTTGTGCAGTATTCAGTTTGGAAAATGAATATAGAACGTTTGTTGACTCTTGATACTAGACTATTGTTGAAGTTATAGGTTTAGTTTGACTTAACCTAGAAAATCCTTACCTATCGCCACACAGCACATCGTACCGGATCACTCAGACGCAAAACTCGAGACGTCACTGGTCACCGTTGCAACGTGGGGATAAAAAAAGCGTTTAAATAATCAAACGCCGACTTTTGATGTCTGTTTTGTTAACAACGAGAAAATATAACTAAATTGTCGTAGAAGCATCCAGGTGGTCTAGACCAGAACTTGAAGTAATTTCTACCAGTGCTTCCGGCGGCCTATTTGTGAAAGTTCCGTGTTTGGCGTCAGCCACTCTGTCCCGGTAATCACACCAAACTAAACGTTGTGGACACTCAAGGTTTTTCCTGGGACAAACTCTTATGAAAGACATTCTACAACGGCAAAAACACAGTCACGCTCTAGCTTTCTGGCCGGCCTTATAAAAACTGAAATCACGTTATTATTTCGAGATCAATGAACTGAAACCTCGTACAGACGCTTTTAAGAGGGATGTCTCTTCGCCAGTGAGTGTGAAGTACCTCCGAGACGCTTAGTCGCTAGATTTCTACTTTGTATTCACCTTTCTCCGAATAGCTCCTTTGAGCATACCTACAATCTCAAGCTTATCTGAAAATCGTTTGGTAATGGTTTATGCCGGAATATCAATCTATATAATGGCTGATCTCATAATAAATTTGCAGCACAAAGTCGCAACTGTGATTTTCTTGTCATTCCACAAGTTCTAGATAGAGAAAGTAGACTTGGAGAAAGCAAACAACGCGAAAAGTATTTGTTAACCGGCAGACGCAGATAAGTACAAGACTTGCCTAGGATTCCATTCACTGTGTCAACATTTAGAACTTATTGAAGATTTTGTTAAGAGTTTCCACACCGAAAGAGGTCATACTACTGTTATATTATGTTAATTTAGGCTTCTCAAACAACACAGATAAAACAGATTACAGAAATGACGTCGTATTCTAAGGCTTTTCCCAGTTTGATGGTCTCACAAACCCAGAATAACACCAAACTGTTAAAGATCACTGATAAAGGTGCTGCTCTGTGAGTACCTCTTATTCGGATAGGAGAAGGAAACTTGGAAAAGGAAAATGGTCACAGTTCTTATCCGAGCAAAATGCACGATATCATGACGACCTTTGCGTCTCGAGCCAGGGATCAGTGATAGTTCACCCGCTAAGCCAAATGCTATCACTCACGTACACTAAACACTACGTAAAAATTTGGAGTGAAGTTCGGAGCACTTGTCCTCTTTCCTCGCGCGAGCCTCGTATGACTGAATTCCTTCTTTCTCCAGTGTCTACGATACAAGGGGACGCGTTGACTTCAATTCCGCCATTGGGCTTCCTTTCAGTATCTTCATTTCACTCGTCAATGCGAGCGGCACTAGTTTCTGAGGGATTGTCTGCATGGGAGTTGATATATGTTTTTATTCGTTTTTGAAGGCAACCACAGCATAAGTCCAAACTGAAGATAAATCATTTCCTACAATGGTACCTTCAATAGCCGCTTGATGTAACGGCATTATAAGGAGTCAAAAAAAACTCGGTGGTCAAGAAAACGATTTTTAATTGACTAAAGTGATAAGTGGTTTGCGGTTAAAACTCTTAAGCGCGGCCGCTTAATAGTACCCTCCTAACCAAAATTAATAAAATTAGCTACGATGTTTTCAAGAAAATTAGTCGTTGACAGTTATTAAAGACATATAATGATATTAGCTGACAAAGAAAGTGGAAAATAACATAACTGCTGCGTTTATTTTACCACTACATGTGTTTATAGAGGTGTCGACTCCATTTCTCTTCAAATGGTAAAGCCGGATTAGAAGAACGTGGTAGCAAGAAATAAAAAGAAATGCAATATATTTATTAACAAAAACTACCTGAATATTTTTAATTTCTGAAAAAAAAGAAGCGGAAATAAAAGAATTTTATTTCTTAAACAGCACCTTTTCAATATATAATTACTGAATTAAAGGCAACGGAAGTTAGAGAATTCACTTTCTTTAAAGCAATTTTTTCATAAGCGATTTGCGCGAATCCACTTTTTTCTTTCTTTATAATTGAAAATGAAACGTGCAGTGAATATTTACCAATGCAAAAATACCTTCTAAAAAGAAGGTTTCAAAAAGTATAATCTATGGCAAATTTAAATGACAATGAATTGTTCGAATGACGTACTTTGAAGAGTCTTTATTGAACATAGCACTAAATTGATCAAAACGAAGAGCAACTTGTAAAACAAATATTATATGGTCTGCTTTAAGACGTTTACTTTGATATGACAATTCATGCCTATGGGTATTTTTTTTATTATAATAATTTCAAACTTATTTTTACCGCGTACCAGAAAACACCTGATCTTATAACGCGACAGAATTGCCATTCAATTAGCGACCTAATGTTTTCTTCTCATGCAGCTGGTTCAAAGTGTAAAAATAATTTGATTTTGGTCATCAAAAGTTACTCTAAGTTAATTTTCTCCATTCAAGGAATAAGAAGCTAAATTTATACCATTCGAATAAATATTATTAATACGACTATAGCCTCATGTCAAACCGAAAAAATTTTCCATGTCAGTTTCCTTGGTAGTGCAGATAGTAAATATGGCAAGTTGTTCACTGACCAGTCGCCTTGTTGTTATATTTTACCCCACTTACAATACCAAGAAAACTTTGCTATTATAAATAAGGAATTAAGTTTAAAGCTTTTACTTGAAAATGTTCTCTGAAAGAGGAGAAGGAACAATATGCTAAGTTTTTCCTTTTAGTCTCACTGTTGCAATATTTTTCCGTCTTTCTTTGCAAGGGTAAACGAGTTGTAAGGCTGATGATAAGAAGTAGCTATGTGGGCCACGAAACTCATAACGGCCGTTGGATTGTAATTAAAATAGCCTGACATTTTGTCATATCTTCGTCAAGGAAATGCATGTGAAGAAAATTTTTTTTTCCAGGTTGAAAATTAAATTAGACTCGACAATCTTAGGCATTTACGGAATTGTATATGTTTTTATTATGATACAGCATCTTATGTTCTTTAACTTAATTTGCGTCCACAAATTAACGCACTTTGCTCATTGGTGTGATATTTTGAAAAATCCTTTGGGAAATACCTTGAACGATCATTAAATCTCTTCGTTTAATCTTACGAGTATACGCGAACATTTTGCAACGAAATTTCGTCGCAGTGTAGCGGAGACCAGGGATAATTCAATTTAATAGTACGGGCAGATGCAGAAAGAAAAACTGAAATATAGAACAAACATTTAAAAACAGTTTGCACGATCGAATTATGGTTGTAATTATTTCTTATTCAAGACAAAAGACATAAAACTATTACTCATAAGAATCGTAGCCTGCTGGAAACATGGTAAAATTTGGTAAGCTTGCTAACGCAAGAAAATCTTCAATTTAGCCAAAAGTATTTCTTACCATCCTCCAGGAAATTATCATCAAAATCCATGTTCGCTTAGTTATCTCGATTCGCAGATTCCAAATCCTCGAGGGCGGTCGCTTTACACACTGTGGCTGATTCAAAATGCAGCCAGGCGCGCAAAGGAGGGGAACTCATTAGCCTGCTGTTATGATGTTCTTTCATGCTTCACAGCTTCAATTGTTTCCATAGCTACCGTGGACGTTTGACTTGCTCCCGTCTGGCACGGGAATTAATCCTGTCTCCTGATTGGCTGACAAGCGAAATATTTTGTCGATTATTTAGATGGCTTGAAGCTGCTTTCGCAAGGAAAGAAACTAACCAAACAAAAAGTCTGTTTTGTGGGTGATAATTATTACAGAAAGCGGAAAAAAACAGGAATTGACTACTCCGTGCTCGGCAGCCTGAAAGGAACTTCAGATGAAATCGATCCAAAGCGGTAAAAGCTTATCGGAACACACGCGCCAATTAATTATAAAGAGTTGGGCAAACAGATCTCAATTTGCTAAATACATTAAAAGCAAAACTTCCCCCTTTGGAAGCAAACAAATACAGGTGCATTGGAAATAAGTTGACATCTAAAGCTTTACCGGAGTGAATGCAAATATGGAAAATATTTTAAATTTCCATTTTCTTTGTTAGACACTCTTTTGCCGAGATTAGGTAAGAACGTACTAACAAGCATTAGCTCTTTCACAAAAAAACAACAAGGGATTATTTTCTTTCCAAACATGCATTTTCTCAACAACGCCAAAACATTTCAGCATTGTTAACCTCCATATTTCTCCTCCTTCTTTTGTTTTCTTTGCTTTCCATCTTTTCGACAAACAATAGTGTTATCTCTTAAGCGCAAAAGAGAATCGAGCGTATACCAGCTGCGTTTAATCTCTCTTGACGTTAGAGGCACTTAAATTCGATTGAATAGATTCGAGTACCCTTGCAAGGACGAATTTTTCGCACGAAAAGTTCCCTTATGCATATACCTCCTAAATTCGCTTTAAGAGTGCAACCCGTAGGCAACGTGTTCTGTAATAGTTTGGTCGGAGATGGTGGAAAGTCAATACTTGAACCACTGAAAATATCTCAAGACGTTGCAAAAAATGTTGGAATCACGGCAAGAAATGAAGGGCCTCAACCTCTTCGTTGTTCTATAATCTCCAGAGAACAAACCTATGCTACACTCACTGTCAACCTTTCATGTCAGTTTTTGTGGTTTGATTTCTCTTTTTAAAAGACCTTATAGAGTTCGCGTGATAATTCAGAAATCTTTGGACAACTTTACAATCAGTTCTCAAGGATCTTGTAAAGGTATTTGAAATGTGCTTTCAACTAGTAAAGATATGTTTATAAAGTCATGAAAGGTTAAATTCTTTTGCTAAAATTAAAGCAGATACCAATTTAGAAAAGCCAAACAACAAATTCACGTTTCGGAATTACGCCCCTTCCATGATAGGAGAGAACTATAAAAAAATTGTTTTTCTAATAAATTGCCCCACAAACTATAATCTTAAGTATAGGTTACAAAAGCGGTAACATTTAACGAAAGCGACAAGAGGTCCACGCGACCGGCAACTTAACCTTTTTGCACCTGGTCTAAATTAGAAATTATTACGATATAAAGCCCCAACTTAGTGAAAAAAAAATATTTCAAAAAAATACTGAAATATTACTAGGCAAATGCTGAGGCGATTTTCATTAAATGTTTACACACGAGATTTCGTCCAGGATGAAAAGCGCAGCAGAAAACAGGCCTTCCGATGAAAAAAAAGAACATATCGAAACGACTCAAGATGATACCATCATCTTCTTACGAGCAAAAGAATCTCTGGCCGGGTTAGTGGCTGTGGTAACTGCATGGGCAAGAATGAGAAAACAATTCATTAGCTTGGTCGATGGCTAAGCGCACTACTCTTCTCTACTCTTCTTAAAATGCATGGGAGAGACTCACCAAACAGTAGGCCCTCCAACCGTTTCCTCTCAGTCTTTCTGCTACAAAGAACTTGAGAAATTCAAAACCGAGAATCGAAACTGGGCCCTTCATATGCGAACCTCGCTCCATTACACTAAACTCACCCAACAATTTACGATAAATTTAAGTCATACAGTCGAACCTTCATCCATTAACGGCCACCTCTCTACATTACGGCCACTTTTTTTTGTCCCGGCGGACAGTCCTTACATTGACTCTTGTTTAAACCTCTCTACAACGGTAACGGCCACTAAAGCGCGTCCCCAAGTACCAAAATAACCTCTCGACAATTAACGGCCAGTTTTCAGCGTCTGATGACGAACAGGGGCACTCAACGGGAAATTTTAAGAAAAAGACTTAAAAACAACAACAAAGCAGGGATAAAGCTTTCTGAAGCCATTTTAAGCATTTGGGAGATTGCTGGTAAAAACCCATCTGTTCCTCACTCCCAACAAGACTGATGGAAGAGTTCCCAGCCATCAAGGTGCACATACAACCTGCAATATTATTGGCCAGTTTGGGTGTGGTCATAGGGCAAAATTCAGCCCTTCAGTGGAGGGAGGGGGGAGGGGGGAGGGGGGGGGGGCTCGATAGAAAATTGGGTATGGCCAAAGGGCAAAATTCACACCTTCAGTGAAGGAGGGGAAAAAAAAGTTTCTGATGAATAGCACATATAAGTATACCAGCTATTCTAGACACCAAATCAGCTCAAACACCCTGAATTGCCTGTTTCCCAGCAACAAGGACATCTTATTTTTCCCCAAATCTCCCACCCAGCAAAAATTTGCGTGAAGAACAGATATTTTGAGGAACAAATCCATTGTTTGCCCTTGGAGGAAGTCAAGAATGGTCATGAAATTTGGTCCGTATCTCGTTTGATGATTAATCGCGGCGATCTCATTTTGATTGTGTTCCGGCCATTTATACTGCTGCAGTAAGCACAAATTGTCTACGCTGATTATAGCTAAATAAATGTTGGGAACCTTGCTCATTTTGTCACGTTAATATTTTGATTCAAAACATTATACAAGTTTTTTGTGTATTTTATCCCTATATAAATATTAAACATGATTGGATTACCATTATGGGATACTGTAAGCATGAACTTAGCACAATAAACATGTTTGACTCCCCCCTAAAAATTGTCATATTACCCCTCCCCCCCCCCCTCCCTACCTAACTCCCCATAACGGCCACACCTCCCCACAATGGCCACTTCTTCTGTCCGGTGGCCGTTGTCTGGAGAGGTTCTACTGTGTTATAAAAATTAACACGAAAATTAACTTAGTCTTTCATAACTTGTACATTCTGTAATAGGTGACCCTAGCTCTTAACGGACTCGTGTACATGTGTCCTTGATTACACACGTTCTAAAGAAAAAATAATCAGTTTTTCGAATTTTGGTGAACAGAGCTGCTCAAGAGTTCAACACTATCAACTGGCGGAATAGTTTTTTACCAAGAGCCATAATGGCTCTTGTTTTTTACATATACCGACTTGAAACTTTCAGCAATAATGTGAAAAATTTGACCCTTTAATTTTACCAACGTTAAAGCGGCGCAGCTCTTTCAGGATTTGCGAGAAAAGCGATTTCTTTTTGTACCGGCTAAGATGTTATCAACTTTAACGACGGTGGGCTTAAAAGGACGCGAATGCTAGTTAATTTTCTCTGTATGAGAGGATTAGATAGGATTTCGGTCTGTATTTTCAAATAGAAAAAAAAAATCATAAAAAGATCATAAGATCATATAAACTCCCAGATTTAACCCATTTAATCCTGCAGCACTTTAGGTGGAGTTCAACCAACATTGACAATGGTGACAAAATACACATCAAAGAGATTGTTGAACACGTATTATTCAAGTACCGACACTTCAAATCTATGACACTAAAGGTTACAAAAGTTAGCGTGTCGTTGGACTTGTATAGTCAAAAGGGTGGTAGCACTAAATGTTTTTATTAGTGAGAGCTAATCACAGTAAGCTCTAGGTTATTAGTAAATTGCGGCAAATTAAAAGACTTTTAACCATTTGCGGCATTTAAAAGGCGTCTTAGAACGTTTAACACACTTTTGGATGATTTTCAACACGCTCAATTAAGAAGATTATCTTTCTATACTTTGTAGCAAGTCACGAGATCGAGAAATACTGATGAGGCATGTGGTGTTGCACTCCATAGATTCTCGAGTTTTTTTAATAATAGTAATAATAATAATAATAATAATAATAATAATAATAGTAATAATAATAATAATAATAATAATAATAAAGCCTGGTTTCCATATGATGTCCAGATCGTCCCCATGGCCCTAGTAGTTTCAAAAAAATTGCGAAACAATCCGGACGACTTGGACGATTGGTAGTTCCTCGGGGAACAAACAATTTTCGAGTTAATAATGCGTAATGTTGTTATATGCCCGGATGTTCGAGCAGCTGCTATTTCCTTAAATTGCAAAGGACTACTACTACAGTCCCTCTACAAAGATAGCGGGGCTAAATAGCTTAGGGTGCGAGCAGGAACAATTGTTTACAAGAATCTTATGCACGCACAATAGGTATAGAGTCCATTTTGAACACGTGGGTCGGGAGGATTATAGGCGACATAATATCAACAAATTTAAAAGTATAGCAGCTATTTTTTATTCTATGAAACGTTTTGTAATTGGATAAATGAGGTATACTTTTCAAACTTTGATGTAAAGGTAAATGAAACTTAAACTGCATTTTAGGTTATCTTTTGTCATGTACATCTCCTTCACTCTCCTCTCGAAGGTCGCCCCTGATCGGGCAACAAAGCCAAAAATTCAAGGGTTCAGCTCTCGCTACAGATCACCAGAATTAAATAAGAAAAGTTTCAAAACTTGCGGGAAATCCCAAAAATGCATATTGTGGGCAAGGGCAAAATTCCCTTACCGCAAAACACGACAAGAAAAATATACATAGGTTTAATTGATAAACTAAATACCACAAGGGATTTTACGTGATCTCTTAATGAACAGATAAGCGTGGTTTGGACACTTTAAAGTAAAGTTTGTGATCACCGGCGATTAGTGGCGGGAATCTTTTATAACTGAGGATTACAGCTACACATTACTAAAGAAATATTTAAAGACTAAATGGATTTTTCCAGATGACCGTTAATATACACAAAAACAAGCAGAAAAGAGGTAGATGAAGTTGACACTATGATGAACTTTCACGTTTCAAAAACACAAATTTAAGGAAGAACGATTAGGGAACTGATAGAGTTTGTGGAGAAAATCGTTATTTTGCCTTCATTGATTTATTAAGATAATTTTAGAGCAGTTCTTTCCAATGGCGTTTCCTTGTGGTCAACATGAACTTATTCGTGAAGAATCAGTTTTCACTGAAACTATGGCTATTTTTGTCGCGCTCAACCAACAGAACTAAATTTATACGTGAAATAAAAGATTCAGGAATGCAAGCAACGACCACGGTCAGTCTATTTTCATTGCACAGATATTTTGAAGCATTTCACTCCTTACAAGAAAATCACATACATAAACAGAAACCCTGAAAATAGACATGTAAGTTTGGTTTAATGTGGTTTCCTGAAAACTAATGAGGGAAGGCACAAGCTGTGAGATGACTTTACGTAACCGAGGCACGTGAAGCGTGGGAGCCGTGTGGGATGCCTTAATCAGAGAGAATAATTAATCCGATTTGACAAAAAATGGGACTGAATTTGAAAACAACATCTAGGAACAACAAGGACCCGAGAGGGCCATCTGAATTTTCTCTCGCAGAAGAATCTGTTATTATTCCACCGATCAGAGTTGGTAACTTATCATAAGGAACCGTGAAACACCTTTTGGACGAAAAAGAGTTAAGAATTCCACTATTTAAATAGATTGAAAAAGTTGTGTGATTTGCAAAGACACATTATTTGACGTCGGTTTCTATCGACCGCCGGATTTCCCAGTGCCAGATGGTCCGGAGTATAACATTCCAGGGTTAAATGTTCTGAATCAGCAGAGTATTAAATGGGTGTGGTTTTTGACACATTTGAACCAGAGAAACAGCCGGTAGGTCCATCTACGTGCAGTTCTGTCTGTAGCCTGAGGTGCAGCCGGCCCACGTATCGCGTATAGTACGGATATAGGTTTAAAGTGTCCTCGGCGCAGGCTATTCTGTCTGGTGCTTGTAAAGTTCCTAGCAATTCTTAAATTACCCTAAAGATTTATCTTTATTTGAGTTTTCATTTACTTTGTACTTCTTTTCTTAGTCTCCCATTTGACGTTCTCTTTGTGCTTTTGCACGTCGCCGAGTTTTAATAAAACAAGGTAATCGATAGAACAAATAATCATAAACCACAGTAGCCTGTTCCAGGCTCCGAGATGGTGGTGGAAAGTCGTTCAGTAATAAGAAATACGAAAAACGTGCGCTTCTTATTTTAGCTTTGCTCGTTTTAATATGTTCCCACTACACTATCTGAGAGCCTGGCACAGGCTAAAACCACAGGAAAACGGGGTGTCATTTTTGTATAAACCGTTGCGTTTTGCCATAAATCAAAGTTTCTGTGTTTTATATCTATTTTTCCCCTATAAAGAGTTTTGACATAAATAAACAGGGATGCCCCTCAGGATTCACATATTCGGCAAAGTGGCTTATGAGACGACAGCCTTTCTGAATTTACAATATGGCTATTTTAATGGCCATATTGATCCACGTGCAGCTTTCTTCTTAAGAAAGAAGAACATTAGGAGAAGAACATCTCTTTTCTTTTTTAAGTCTTCGTCAAGATTGGTGATCTACAGGATCTGTTATTTCTTACACAGAATGTAGTACTACGCTGTTAAAAGTGTTGAGACAATACCATCCAGCGATCAAAACTAACGGCATATCAGTGTTCTGATTAATCTCTGTGCGGACATAGCCTTCAGAGTATGTTCTGATAAAAGTCCGATAAAGGACTCGAAAGAAGTTTCGAGATGAAAACTTTAGACAGGGATTTGTACGTGAAATCTCAATTTAATAGTTTAAATTTTCTCGGTCCAAGCCTTATAGCGAGATAGAAAATTGGGAAAAAACTAATATCAAAAAGAGAGAAAGAGAAAGAGTCCAAGAATCGCTCACGCATTCTTGGACAGTACATGGTTTCTGCCGCGGGCATCATTCTGATCTCTCAAAAATGAAATTGTCTTGAGAGATTACCTATATCCTGTTATGTAACGGAGGATGCAATAACCAAAATTTAAACTGAAGTGCTTTTGGGTCGGGTCTACCGCTGGGTTTGGTCGTCTGCTTGTGGAGTGACTAAACGAACTCCAGACGCTACGATCAATTTTAAATTTATCGTCTGCAAAGAAGCTTACACAGCAAATCTGAAAGGATCTAGGTAGGAAATGGGTGGACACCCATTAAAACTCAATTATTCCAATTACGTGTTGCAAGCCACCTTTGCATGCAGTCACCCATAAAACTTTGTTGCATTAGATACTAACAGTCAATATTTTGCTTGAGATAACCTTTCTTCATGCATGTCAAGGAAACATTCAGCCCAATCAAAAGGACATTTTTCAAATTCCCTGAACACCAGGATAGATCAAGAGGATTTAAATACAAAAATGAAAAATAAAAATAAATTTTTCAAAAGACGAATCTGCTGTAGTTTTATTACGAAGCGTGTTTTGAAGAGATATCATTATTTATCAGTAGTAGGATGTACGTATATGAGTTCCGGAGCTCCTGTTGGGCGTAAACAAATTCCATATATGAAGAAAAAGAATCATAAGTTTAAAATAAATTGTTTCGTCAGATGATATGATAATGAAGTAATAGATGTCGGGCATGAATCAGTCCCAAGCGCAATATTTGAATTTCGCCAAAGCTGTGTTTGTTAAACAAAACTAAACAAAATTTGGCTATAGACAAATCATTCGGCTCAATATCGTCAAGCATTTAATCCTAAAACGCCTTCTTTATCCGTTTTAGCTGAAGGTATGACACGATTAAAGTTAACATATCAGATGAAATTCTCATCGGTTTTTTTATATGGAAGTCCATATCTTTCTTGAAACATCTTTACATTACGTCTGTGTAGAGCGGAAACAGACTTATGCAAAAATCCTGAAACTGACGTAACAAGTCAACAGTGTTTTAAGAAATCGGACAGGAAGTTTACAGATTTTGCGTCAAGCAGTCTACGAAAGACATACCAGTAATACTTTAAACTATATCACTCCATAGTTGAAAAACAATTAATTAGTGCAATACGCACATAAATCAGCTCACTTTGCTAAACTGAACCTCCGAGTCTCCGGTCGAAAGATCTTTTTCTTTTCTGTTTAATGATAGGGAATAAGGTGACGCAATAAGCACAGAGACGATTTTTAAGATCTTTCGAAACTCGTCTGATGTAGATGAAATCTTTTCAGTTAAATGGCAGGAACTGAACAATTCACTTCGTAATAATCAATCTCAGTTTTAAGGGCTTTTCATAACAAGACGAGGCTAATGTGATAACGTTCCCTTTATCTCTGTTTTCAAGGGCTGCAAACAAACTGTTTTGTTTCGTATCCCGGTTACCAATACAAATGAAAGCTCCTTAATCCATGAATGTAAAGAATACTAGGTTTATTTAATAAGCGACATGAAAAACTTGAAGTCAACTTTTAAGGAGATAGCAAGGTCCACTTTAACACTTGATTTGTTGTGAATTTGCTCAAATTATTTAACAGTTGAAAACTCCGTTTTCAAGTGATTAGTTTACACAAGAACAAAATCCAGGGAGCGACATTCTAGTTTCCACACACACGCTGAATAAGGGGGCATGTTTGCTTTACAAATTAAACAATGCTAATCTACGAACTTGTTGCTACCCTGAAGTAGTCTGTAGTTTATGTTCTGTATCTCAAAATATTATGCATTGATGCTTGTTTTAAGTACACTTGTACAATATATTGTGATGGTATTCATTTCAAAGGGTAGACAAAGAAGAAAACTTAATTCATTCCATCGAATCCAGGTCTCCCCTTTCGGTTACTTCGATGTAGGTCGAATGTTACGCGGGCCCACATGCTCTCTTGCATAAACGTTTTAACAACCCCTGCTGTTAACTTGACCATTTTTGTTTCTTTTATTCCTTGTTTTGATAAATTTTGAAATAACTACGCAGATTCCAAGCAAGTGACTGATCTTTCTTACAAGACGACAATTCACTGATTCAAGTACACTATCCGAATGGGTACCCCTATCGGAATTTAAAACACGTTAGTGTAACAACTCACAACTCTCTCGGCCTTCAGACGTGCGGTTGTGTTTTCATGTTTCTAAGCACAGAAGTAGATTTCCTTTGTGAAACACAGCGTTTGTCAGTTTCCGCTAAGTGGAGAGATTTGTCAATTTTAAATCGTAATCTTATAAGGTCAAATGTTAAAATTCCTACCTTTATATTTTCCAGCAGATGAAGGTTTTCTACCACCGATGGACGGACACAAAAAAGCCATTCTTACAGATCGCCTTTAAGCTTATTTGATCCTTAACTTTCACTGGAAGAATTCTTCATCTATAATGTTCTCGGTCTAATCCTCTGTGACATGTGGTTTTCTAATCAAACTTCCACTACCGTGAGCGCCTTTTACGCGGGATTGATAAAATTATATTATTCTTTTGTCCTGAAAGAGAGGAGAAAAACGTAAGACTTACATGTGATTACTTAGGATCAAAACGTGCTTCTGGCAGGTCGTTTGCAATCATAATAGGCCATAGCTAAGATAGTAAAAACAGTGCTAGTTTCTTCACAAAACACGCTGATCACGGTCATAACTACCACATAATCAAACAACGTGTAGGTGAGCTCTAAGCGAGCAAAAGAGGCTTAGAATCCAGGGAAAATATTGTTATAAACTTACTTATTTAGTGCACAGGACCAAGGTAATCTTGTCGTCGAGGTTAAATCGCGATGATTCAGCTAAACATTCAACGATCCCGCTAAGTGGTAATCTAATTTGCATCAAACCTTCACGTGCTTTTGTACACCAGAAGTGTGAAACTACTTCAGCTGGGGTTCAGATTACATGCACTTTATAAGCAGGAGGAGCTGCCGATATGTCCTTCGTTTCCGGTGAAAATGTCATAGCCATGAAAGATGGACATGAGATTGCTGGCTTTGACAGGTGGATAATCGGCTGGTGACCCAGAGAAGATATCCTAGACAATACCTGTCAGTACACAATGGGCTGTGAGTTGATATGTAACTTTATTACCTGTCGCGTCATTTGATAAGCGACTTGATCACTTGTCAATGGACCGCTGAAAAACGCGTAATCTCTTTCTGCAGTTTCTTTATATGTACCCGGGCGAAAGAGATGTAGAGACGTTCTAAGGTTTATTTTATTTCTTACAAAATTAAGAAGCCGAAGAATGTAAATTGAAAATCTCGTAGTTAGATGGGTATGAGCTTTTGTTACAGCTAATAAAAGAGAAAAGCTTGAAACAACTTCTAGCCCACGTAGGAGGGTGGGCAGAAAAAGCGCACAGAATGCAATAATTCTGCCCTTTGAAAACAACACCTTCGACGCAGGCTAGATAAATTCTGCCAAAATGTAAAATTTCTATGGGTTTCTTTATTGTTACTTAAAAATAAAATTGACCTTAAAACTGCAAAGGACCGCAAACGAATATGCCGCAAACGCAGGATCTATAAAACACCCGACACACTGAATTCTGCAAAGCTGATCGTACTACGTGAAAATTAATTTGCAAGACATCAAAACGACACCGAAAGAACCAAAAACAGAGCTCTGTTTTTGGTTCTTTCGTTGTCGTGTTGACGTAGTACGATCAGCTTTGCAGAATTCAGTGTGTCTACTCATCATCTTAAAGAAGAGACCTACATGGAAGCATGCCGACGAAGGCAAGCGCTGGTTCTCTACCCTGCCAGTTCTCACGGAGTAAGGACTGGAAAGAGACTGTGGACCCCCGGGGGTGGGGGGTACTGCCATATGTGGGCTATATAGGTATGTGCCGCTGTGAAGGGTATGGTTTCAGAGCGTTTGGGTCTAGAATAGGGTATCATTTTTCAGGAAACTGATCAGTTGGTTGAAGATTTTATCTAGACTAGGGATTTTGGTATAAAGGTTTTGTTTTGGCTAGACTGTGCTAGTAGCCTCAGTAGTTTCTAGAAAACAGCTACTCTAGGATGGGGGGGGGGGGGGGGACTTGGGGAGTTAACTCTAGTACAGGGTAGCAAAATTCAGCTGAACTAGCTCTGGTATAGGTTAAGGTTTCCAGGGTCCAAGCGGCACATCCCCACCCAGAAATTCCTAAAGTACCCCCCTCCCCGGGTGTGGACCATAAAATAGGAAAAGAAAAAAGAAAATATCAACAAAATATATGAGGGGTAAATTCGAGACTTTGCGAGAAAATTCGAGACAGAGACATTAGAAATTTCGAGACTCAGTTCCGAGAAGTAAAATCACCCGAGACTTATCACAAACGCTTCCGAGATTTCGAGATCGGGCCAAACTTTTCGGAGGGGGAGGAAGATAGGAGACGTTCTTCAGTTTCCTTTTCGATCCTATGGATTGGCTTTTACCGGGTATTAAACCGTGGCAGGCCATATTTTCTTTCAACCTGACTAGAAATTTTCCCCGGGAGGTACTCCTTTATATAAGCTATATATGTATGTGCTGCTCCATCGGGTACGGGTAGGGTTTTTCCGCCGTTTTGGTCTGAAAAGGGGTATACACTTTGCCCAATTTGGTCTGGAATCGGGTATGGTTTTCGAGGGGAACTACGGGAGTGCATGAAGGTATTTACAGGAGCCGGTATTTATCGTTTTAATTCCAAATGAGTAAGTAAGAAAGAGAAATATGCGAATTCGAAATAAATTTGAAGAATAATTTTGTTTGCACTCTAATCTAAGTATTGAAAGCATAATTTCTGCCTAAAGGCCAGGTCTGAAAACGGGTGTGGATTTTAGAGGTGTTGTCTGAAAACGGGTGTGGAAAATTACATGTTTTGGTCTGAGATAGGGTCAGGATTTGGAGAACCAGGCACCCCCACCCTCTCCCCAACTCGGTGCAACAAAGATAGGTTTTCTCCCGTTTTATTTTCGTATGCTAATCAGATTTATGTTTGCTCCATTTCATGTTGTGGGTCTCCAGGTTTGACTTAGCGATCATTGTCTCAATTAAGAAAACAGTATTCATTTGGAATTAAGAACTCTAATGGAGGGTAATAAGATTTTCAACTGAGAGACACTAGCCAGAAATTTGCCACAGAGTCAGTTCAAGTGAAAGGACTGAGACTTGGCTACCCTTATTCAAGAAGACTGGAAAGTGTAACCATTAATTTGTAAAGGTCAGAGAAAAGTCAGCACTTTCTTCTCAGTTTCCTTAAGTAAGTAAGTGAGAACTTTATTACAGCATCAAGGTCGCTAGCACACAATGTACACTAATTGGGGACACCTAACTACAATTTGTCTTATAATCAATAAAATATGACATGTATGTCCACACTTGGAAATAAGTTATTAGTCGTTACAGTCTCAGACCCTCAAAGCATTGGGTTAGCCGACAATTATACCCAGGCCTACATGTACAGAACCACTCTAAAATCGTTTCCTTGTTGCTCTGATATCAGCATGGCACTGGAGGCTACATAGCATGTGAGCAAGCTCTTCATCTGGCTTTAGTTTTTCAAACAATGGATATTGCTATCCGCTGGATAAATCACTATCCGGCATATAAGTATTACAGAAACCAATAATTATTGCACTATCCCCTGGCCTAGAGACTTATCCCCTGCATGCATTGTTATCCATCTTTTGAATAACTATGGGGCCTAGGGTATATCATGACAAATCATGTGAGTTCTCATATGCCTCACTTTGCTTGCTCACTTGGAGAACTTGCTCACAGAATAGAGGTTGGATGTAAAATTAAATAAAAGATGAAAGTTTCTAAGACACTATAGACTGTCAGCAGTGCCTTTTCTATTGGGGAGACTATAATTTTATTGTTTTCTGGCAATCATAAAGGACTGATAGCAGTTTGGGGATGCTAAAGTAAATGAAAACTACAATAAGTACTGACAACACTTTTATCAGTTCACTATAAAATAAGCAGGCTGAATAATAACAAATCAAGTAGAATCATAAAATTGAACCCTTCATTAACAGCTTCACAAGAGTACTAAATGAGATTAAGTGTCAGACAATGGACAATGTTTCTTTTGGTTCTGTCACAAATAAACACTATGGAAGCAGCAGGAGCTGAACTTGCGTCACATCCACTTGAACAACTCTTGAAAGCTCTATACCATTTATATCACATCAATCCTCTTTCAATGCTCTGATGTCATCTGGCATCGAATACAACCACTAGGTAGGGAAGTAAATGTTAAGGAGAATAACTGTATGTATCTAACTTTTGTTAGTAAGAGGGGCGCACAATGAGAGAATAGTTCAAAACCACTTAAACATAGCATTGTTAAACATATTTTAGTATTTGAACGGTAGATATAGCCATATTTTTATCCCCTCAAAATTTTCATCTGTTCGGTCCATCTTCTAGCTGAAAGTCTAGTGATCTGAAAATAATAGGGATCAAAACTGACCTTTTTGAAAATCTCAGCCAGAAAAAAGGCTCCCAAAAATTCTAGGTGACCTTTTTAGGGTAAAAATCCGTTAAAAATGGGCAATTACACCATTTTTTAGACGTTCAAAAATCCTAGGAGAGGCAGGCAAGCAAGAAATTTTACTTCAAATGTTCCGAAAAACTCTAGATTTCAAATCGCCTTCCGAACAGATATTTTCCAAAAATTGACGTTGGGTGCCCCTGAAGTAACTAATGGTAACGATGATGATAAAAATAACATACCAAATATGAACTGCCTTTGCAAAAACTGCTGTTCAAATCGTGATCAACTAATAATCGATATTAAGGGTCCTGTAAGTCAAAGGTCTCAGGACAGAAGCAGATTCAAAGTACTTTCCATGAAAATTATCAATGCCCTTGAGAGTTAGAGATAATGTTTTGACCAAAAAAACCCCTATTCTAAATATTAGAGCAAGAATGAGTTGATCTGTATCAGATATTTTGAAGTTGTTCAGAAAACTCGCAGTCATGTATTATCAGGTTTAAATTTAACATTTTTAAACCTGATAATACACTCCGGCTTTTGAAAAATAGTTGTATGTACATGTATCGTATGTTTATTAATATTAAAATACATTTCATATAAACATCAATTACACACATGACAATGATAATGATAACAATAATAGTGAAATTATTGTACTATTTCTATTTTTACTTTATTTCATTTTTATTTATTATTTCTGTTACGAGATTCTAGCAAAAATGCTACTCTAATCCGAATGGAAATAAAGATATGATTGATTGATATGATTGATTGGCTTGTTAAATTCAAACAATACATGCAGTATAATAGTAACAAATGGCAGTAATTAATTTGAAGCCTTTCTACAAAGAAGATGTACATCTTCAAAAACAGTTTAGAAAACAAGTTACGGCATATGTCAATGTGATTAAAAAAGTTTATGCATGTTGATAATATTATTATTAATCTTATCAATCCAATTTTTTTACCTTTGGAGGCATTATTTTATGTCACAAAGACTCCTTGGACCAAGCAAATGACTGAAAGGATGGATTATGCATATATCTACTTTATTTCCTCTTTTGATTACCGTAAATGATCCATTAAGCAGCGCTGCGCTTATTTCATTATCCTTGTTATAGGTGCAGTGCTTTTACGAGAGCGATGCTTAATTGAGAGCAGCACTTATTACAACTACCAGTAAAACATTGAGGGGAATATAGAGAAAATTAAGTGAGGTGCATACTAGGTATGCACAATTTAGTATAAAATATGTACACCTCGAATTATTATATGAACCCAGTTTCAAGAGTTTCCCTACATTACAACTTTAGAACTCACGACTGGGTCGAGGTCTAATTTCTCAAGCAATATGGTTTTGATATATCAAGTGCCATATCAAAGGTGGGGCGTTAATTTGTAAATACCCAAATTAGCGCCACAGTCAGCTAATTCCAGAGCGGCGCTTATAAAAATTACTTTCGCGAAAGGTGCGGTGCTTATTCGAGAGCGGCAGTTATTCGAGTAGTGGCGCTTAATCGATCATTAACGGTAATTTACCAATTTATTAATTTGCAATTAAATTCTTTTTAGTACAAATAAAATATACTTAGCAGATAATTGCAAAATTAATTTATTATTACAGGCTGAGTGCTAAAGTAATTTGAAACAACTAATTTGAATGAAACATGAGTAAACAATCCCAACTAAAGTCAACTCCCTTTATTGCAGACAATGTAGGGACCTTGAGGTAGTGTCCTCATTAGCGAGAGTCTGTAATAGCGGGAGTTTATTTCAGGGAAACATCTGTAATTTGTTTTCTCCAGGGATTTAGCTGCTGTCCGTTTGATTGAGGTGTCTGTTATAACAGGGTGTCTGCACGGTGAGAGTTGACTGTAGCTGGACACAAACCAAGATATGACTTGACGAAAAATTGGTAAATATAAAATTTTTAAATTTTTTGCAAACACCAAACTCTATTCTTTGTGGTAGTGTGAACAGGCCCTTTGGCTCCAATTATTTTTTTTCAAAATTCTTTCGTATAAACAAGTCTTGCAGCTTTTGTTACAGATTATAAAATCATGAGCTTAGAACTTGGGTCAATTGAAGGAATGATGTTGACATGTTGTGCTCGACGTCTTTTCCCTCTCCCTTTCAATGTTGGCCTCGAATTAAACAATTCCACCAAAAACAACATTACAAAAGAACTTTGGAAGAGTGAAAAGTAGGTACCAGGAGCAGTGTGACCCAAGATTGCAGCTTCAATTCTGCTTTGTACTGGCAAGTCATATATAACTTGACATGTTTGATGTTTATTTAAAAAAGGATACTTCTTTTTGTTCTTTTCTTGTACATGATTCTGTATCCACATTCACGACAACGAATAGGATCTCGAGACTTGATCTCGTTTTCTGTATGGCATTCTAAAAGAAAGCAAAAACACGAAAATGATACGAAGTCGATCAACAAACATTTCGCGTGTCACAGCACAAGTCACTACACCCATCATGGGTTTGGAACTCAATTTAATACGTGGCATGGATTTTTATTCAGTAATCTGCAATGTGGTTTATCTAAATAACATGCACTATATCAAAAAATATGCATGACCATGCATTATATTTGCACGTGTTGTCAAGCTCGCTGAGACGTCAAATAGTTGAAAGACCGTCTACTTTCGCTGAAAAGGTGACTTTTGAACTTCGATTTCTCCTTACCTCCGCAGATATATATCATTGCTTGTTTGGTGGCCCCTTGGCTCTGTGTCTGCTGATTTCCTTCCATATAAATAGCTGCTTTTTCGACAAGATAACTGGTTTTGTCTCTTTTTTTGGTCTAAAGAAAGTTAAACATGATGTTGCGCATGGCAATTCAAACGCTGACATACTTCCGCTGGTCAAACGGCTTGAAGCCCATTTACTCTTTCCATTCCTGAGTGCATTCATGTCTCAGATTAATATTTGTCCCTACTTTCCTCGTGAAGATGTTTTCCCTGTATCTTACTACTTGAACTATCTCTTGCCTCCATGATTTTATGGAGAAGCGGATCTAGGGAAGGGGAGGCTGGTCTGTACAAAGCACAAGTCACAAAGGGCACTTTTGAAAAAGGCACTTTATTTGAGTATCAACGGTCAGTTTAGCACGAAAGTGCTAACTCGGGACACTATTTTTACGTCTCCTAATGGAGACAGGACCGCCATTTTACGGGGTCATCCGAGCCGCACGAAGGCCAAGCCGCTTGCAGTGCAAAGGGAATACCTTCATTTCTCAGTTATTTTAAGACCTTGAGTAATAGTCCGGGCTCGGGAAACGAACTGCCCACAAGTGCTCAACTGATTGCAGTCAATCAGCGCACTGCTCTATTGTGCGTATTATACGAAAGCCGAGGAGGGTCTTCCGACTTCTGACTTCCGACCTCCAACTTCTGACTTCCGACTTCCGACTTATTTATACTTCGACTTCATTATACTTCAAACTTCAGACTTGACAAAGTGCGAACTCCGGATTTCTGATTTCTGACCGTTCAGACTCAAAGCTGAATGGCTAGACCTTCAGACCTCCCACTTCCCACACCCCACTTTCCACTTCCAAATTCCGATTTCCGACTTCTGATTTCCCACTTCCCACTTCCCACTTCCCACTTCCCACTTCTTACTTCTGACTTCCGACTTCCGATTTCCCACTTCTGATTTCCAACTTCCGACTTCTGACTTCTAACTTCCGAGTTCTAACTTTCGCCTTCTGACTTGACTCTTCTGTTAGACTCGATTGCTGCTCGATCCACCACTCGGGTATTAATGCTTAAAGTCAGAGCTCAGTGGAAAGGACGGCTGTACCGTTCTCGCCACAAAAGAGAACAACTAAACTTGCTCTTGAAAAGACTAAGCACAAAGCCAACCCGGCAACCGATGAGGTTCGCGTGGAGAATCGAAACCATGGTCTTGCCTGATCACAAAGTGGCAATAACAAAGCAGTCCAAACCCCTGAAACACTGTTAATGTTATTCTAGCCTGCATAACAGGCGCCTTATGAGCCAAGCGAGGTGAACGCGGCATTTTGCGCGAAGCGCGAAAAAAACTAGTACCAAGGAAGGAAATACTCGCTCCAGTCAAAAGAGTAGAAAAACACTAAGCTGGAATATACTGAGTTACAATGCAATTCTCCATAGTTGATGCAGCTTCATTTTAAGCTGCACTTCATTCTTATGGCTTTGAATCTGTAAATCACTATCCGTGATAATTTAACATCCTGCAAAGAAAACTAACGAGCTGGGCCCAGCGTGATAAAACATTGCAGATTCACGGACCAAAGAAAATCGCTTAGCAGGAGCCGATTAGTTATTCAGGTCCAGAAGGCACTTTGGAGAAAAATTAGAGCCCTTACCTAGCCGTAATAAAAATCCTTACGCTTTAAATGAGGCCAAAGAAAATGTTTTTTCATCAGGGGCAAATCCTGCCGACCAGAAAAACCCCTTTAATTCGATATGTGTGCCATGACCTCTCAGTGTGAAACAGGCGTCTACAATCACATTTGCTCAGTAATGTAGAACCTTCCATAGCATAATCTACCCAGCAGGAGCAAAAAATGTTATTGAAACAAGCAGCATTTTGGCATAAAAAGTCGTGTAGGCCTACCACCGCCTTTTCAGTTGCTACGGAAGTCGGAATTCAGAAGTTGAAAGTCGGTAGTCGGAAGTCAGAAGTTCGAAGACCCTCCTCGGCTTTCGGATAATATGTATTGGGACGCGGCTAACCCAAAGGAAGATATTACCATCTTCTCGTCATGCATTGTTGTCAAACTTATTATCAACGGCCGAATCCCAGTGTCGCTGCGGAGGAAACACAAGGGCACAAAAGATCATCGCGATCCGAATAGTCGGTTAAGAAAATCCAAATCGATCTGTTTTCTGCAATGTTCCATGTGTGATGCTCCTTCAGGTACGTCGCAAGCGATGGTCAAGTCAAAGGAAATGGAAATGAATTGACTAGAAACGTGGCTCCAAAACTTTCCCAGTGTTCGGGTGTTTTTCTCTCTTAGACCACAAATTAGTCTATGGAATTTTCCCTTAAATGTAGTTTGAATCAGGTGATGATCCTTCCTGGTAACTATGTTACAGGCATCCTCATTCGGTGATCGAAAGATTCCTTGTAGGAGTCCCAGATGTCGCAGTCGGGGATGGGGGGACTCCGCATATGAAAGGGGTGGGGATGCTCGTCGGAAATTTTGAATTAAACCCCTAAAGGAGACCGATCTAGGCGTGGTCCAAGCTTTTTTTGACCCCTAAAAGAGACCATGTTAAAACACAGACAAATGAGAAAACTTGAATTATATGAATGGAGTAAATAAAACAAATTAAAAAAATACATGTCAAGTGTCGTCCTACCGATTTCGGACCATACGAAACAACACTGTCGCAATAAACGATCAATGATAACTCCTGAAGCCTGAACTCCTGTAATTATTAAATGATATTTCTATATTTTTTCGCGTACAACCCTAAACGAGACCTTCACGGCTAAATATGATGGCGTTTTGCCCAGAACACCCTAAGTGAGACCAAAATCCGAAATTTACACCCCTAAGCGAGACGACGAGCATCCCCAGCCCTTTCATATGCGAAGTCCCCCCACCCCCGCCCCGGGTGTCGCACTCTTTCGCCTGGACTTGGCTATGGACCGCTCCTAATCAACAATGAAAGCATGTCCTCTCCTGGGAGTCGCTACCGCCATGTCACGTTACCAAAAAACATGAAAATAAAGGAAAAAACTGGCGAATTGGTGGCGAATTTACTTTGTTTGGATAAATAAATTAGCATTTCTGATAGAAGATAAACATACCTAACTTTATACGTACTAAATTTTGAATAATTCAAGATTAAATTCGGGCATTTAAAATGATTTTTCCCTCAAATTTTTTCAGTTGAAGTGAAATAGACGGTCATTCTTTCAAAACGTGAAGTGTTAGAAATATTTAATAGAGTAAGAACACTTACTTATTTAACTATATGAATACATATCACACACTGGAAGAAAAAACTTGACACAAGAACAGCCAAAAGCCAAAAAATGTTATTGCTTGATTTCTTTTCTTAACCCACTACCAATAGACCTTTTTAGATTTTTAGCTTGTATATTCAGACCACGTGACAGTTCTCCCGGGATTTTCATTTTAAAATTAAAAGTATGCATGAGTATCCATACATATGTACGTGGGTGCACATGCATAAGAGTTACGAGGTCATCTTTGATGAGTTTTATTCGGAGCCAGTATTTTTTAGCCTCCCCCTTAGACATTCTTAGGGGTGTGTCACGCGTTCCTTAGCGGGGGATGCTAGTGTTTTTTTGCGTCTTGGATTTACCCAGACTTCACCGCGGCTTCATTTTTCGTTTTTCATCTTCCGCGCGCTAAAGCCATGTGATCAAGATTCTCCAATCAGCGTATGTAATGGCAACCAGTCTACCTCTTACTCAGCACGTTCCCAGCACGAATGACCATGGAGGGAGATTCAACTCCCGATTCATTCGTTTATTGGAAAGGAAAACACATCAATTAAGAATACCTGACCATTTATGCGGTTGATTGAAGTTGAAGAAAAAGTCAGAGTTCTCGAAGAACAAGCAAGAATTCAATAATTGGATAACGTGAAGAGGAGGTTCTGGCGTGAAAACACGGTGTAAGTTTTAATAGACTTGGTACTGACTACTGTCTTTTGTTACACTATAACTGTAAGCTAAAATGGGTTTGCTCTCTGGGTTTTATTTTTTATTTCTACTTAAGCTTTTATACACGATTACCAAGTCCTTTCAACATGCCACTTTCTCCCTGTCCGCCATATTGGATTTGTAACGCGCGCCTGCGCAATACCCGCTTGAGTACAAGAAACTAAGCTGAACTTTAAAAAAATTTGTGCAAACAAAGCTAAAATGAAAATTAGACAAGACTGAAAGCATTGAGCAATGCAAGGCAATAAGCCGCCATGCGCGTGGATTATATTGGGTACAAATATTTCGCAATGTAATGATGCACTGGTCAATTTCTTGCTTTTCACATGATGTCACCGAAATTCAAACTAAGAAACTATCCCTTCTTCTGAGTTTCTACTTTCATGTGGTATTACAACACCTTAACCCCTTCGCTGCCGTTGACGTATATATACGTCATGGGTTGTGTGATTGAACGACCCATGACGTGTATATACGTCATGGATGCATACTATTATTCCTGTAAAGCGTGGTCATTGACCTGAACAAGAGACGGTTCATTGTGGTCGTCAAGGAGTACTAACCTGTCTGGTAAAGAACCTGCTCATTTATTCCCGCATGGTTGTCTCGAGTTTTATAATTTTCTCACGTGACAAAGTTCTGAATGAAATATTTGCTGATCCAGATTCTGATTTAGACAAAAATAGTGAAGAAGAATATGAAGGAGAAAGTTACTAGGAGCATTCATCCAGTGAAGACAACATCAAAGGGATTGGAAGTGATATGTCGGACACAGGCAATGACAACAATCAACTACAACAACAGCCACGTGGAATTGATCATGACCCGTACATGGTATTTACAGGAGCTGTAATTATTATTTTTTCGTCAAACTCGAATTTCATTAATAATCCAATATGGCCACCGGTTGGTTGGTATAATATGGTGTGGCAGGGAAGGGGTTAAAATTTTCGGTTCAAAAGGGTTCTATGTTTTGCGATACAGGATGCTTGAATTTCCGGGCTTTTGTGTGATGCGGTATTTAGCTGACAGCCAGGAAAGCTCTTATGTGGGTTAAAAACATTGCCAATTTTGGGAGATTTTGCTTTCTAAACATTCCTTATCTCACAATAAATATTACTTTAATCTTTATGAGTTCCTCAAGACATAAAGACATAAAGAATTAGTGAAGAATTCACGCAGTAGTAGGAGAACTCAAAAACAGATGTTTCTGTTGGTTTCCAGCGGCCATATTTGTGCCCCTGAAAGGGACACAAAAAAGGCATCTTCATGCAAAGCTTCATAATTCTGGGTTAAATGTTTTTCTGAATATCTCGCATTTGAAATATTGTACAGAACACTGTAACTGTTTATTTTAGTTTTATTTCATTAATATTTCATTTACTTTCTTTTCGTTGTTCAATATATGTAATATTCTTCTCAGGTCATTAATAGCTACAACTGTACATGTAAATGAATGTCCTAGGAAAGCAGGGAAATAACAAAGTAGGTTTTTTCACGTGCTTTTCTTGAGGATTTTGCAGAAAAATTTAATGGTATTTAAACCACTGATGAAATTAAATACAAGGCAATTTTGAGTGTCTGTATGGGCTAACTATCTGGTATTGTTTGCAGGGAAAAATGTCATCACTGGAAATTCCTTTTTTTGGTATCGCTGAGGAAAACGGAAATCGGAGAAAAGCAATGTTGGTACATGTATAACCCAAACCTTGAGTGTGCATTTATCCAAGTTGACAGACAGTGATCACAACACAGGTCTGAATATATTTTTTTGCTTTGTTGGAATGAACCAGCCTTATTTGTTTTGTCTGTGTGTTTTATGCAATTTAATGAATGAGTTTATTTATTGACTTGATTTTATCTTCTTATTCATGGGGCTGTTTGAAGGACCTGGTCGCTGGATGTTAGGTGTAAGTTCTTGTAATACATGTCAAAAAAATTGCGTACTGTGCCAAACTCATTAAGTACTGAAAACTGTTAGATGGAGGGAAAAGTTTCCCCTGTCTTAACCAATCAGAGCAGCACATTTGTGGAGCCTTGAGGCATGAGTAAACTTTACTCAAGCGAGTAAAGATTACTCATAATTATACGTTGCCAGATTTTTCTGAAATCAGGCTCATGCCTATTAGAGTTCTGTTAACAAGTTTGTTACAATGTTATTTTTGTATAATTTTCTAGTGCACCTACATTTACATGTATTGGATGTCATGTTATAGTTCTCATGACTATTGAATAACTAATATCATGCATAGCCCACTGAAACTGCATTTCAGTTTGTACATGTTCTTGCTCCCTTTTCTGTTTATCTTTGAAACTGAAAACAGGGTCAAGTTGTCCTCTTATAACACAGGGCAGATAAATCATCCAATCAGTTTCTAGTTTAAAAAACCAATCACTAGGCAAAGCTGATTCTGGATGATACATGAAAAGAACAGACTAAAGTTTAGTTTACGGCACTAGCTCCCTTGGTGTGCCCTTGTTAACAGCTATACCTAAGTAACTGATAAAGGATTCAATATTTTGGTTGCAAAACCGGTCTGGCAGTCATAGCTAAGCAGAGTGTTATGTTCTTCTTAGAACTTAACCATGACACACTTACAATCTGGTACCAAATAGATCAGTGTCATTTTGCGTACACTGCGGAAAGCCTGGTTCCCTACTTAAAATTATATGGTCTTTTGACTCAAGCATATTCACAACCAGCTACTGATTTCAGATTGAGGGAAGGAAAGTTTTCCATAGGACTTTTAAGTTTCAGTTTCATATCCTTCAATGACAATGCAATTGTAAGAAATTTCTCTCCTAAGAAATTTCACTCTTCAAAGCTTTTCAAAGATTTGCCGCCAACTTGAAGGGAATTTGCACATGATCACCTTTGATTATAGAACCATGCTTCACCTGTAGTCAAGCATATCATCAGTTCTGATTACACTTACTGAGCCAATAAACTAAACTTTAGCGATCATTTTCACTCCTTCTTACCTGCAAAAGTTGATATAAATCCTGCGAATCTAGATGCTGAGGACCGTAGCCTTTGTTATAACCCTAATGGGGTGCAGGGAGTCTATCTTTGTTGACAAAAATACTATTGATTTTCCTATTTTTCTCCTATTTTTTTATACAAAGTTTCCTATTTTTCCTATTTTCTCAATCCTGAGTTTCCCATTTTTATGAGCAACCATGCTGCTGAACACCCTGATGCGGTCACGTATGCTTGTTGCAAAAACATGATAATTATTTTGCGACAATCAAACAGGAGTTAAGAACTTCCCAGCTATTTGACTCTTTTTGCCAACCATGTTAAATTGTGGGTGCTTTCAGATAAAGTCAGTTTTTGATTGCCATCAGTTAAAAATCAAACAAGTCCAAAAAGAAGGGGATACACTACAAGTAATAACATGTTAACATGTGTACAAGAGATTGATTTTCAAGGTTAGATAAAGGATAAACTTCATTATCAGTTATGTGTGCATGGAAAAGGCTGGATTGAAGAGGTAAAATGTTATGAATAATTTTGACCGGGAAAATGGTCAATTAATTTGATTCTTTTGAGATGTTGAATGGAAGCATGTAGATGTCAGGAGGAATTTTTTCTTTGCTTTTGGTGATCCCTGATTTTAGAAGCTTTGGTCAAGTATGACAGAATAGGCATCTTTTGTGGAAAAAAGCTTCAAAGTGGTTTTGCACTTTTGAGATTCACCATGTTCACTTGCTGTGACAGCAAGATACCCCTTGCACTTCCAGCGCTCGTGAAGTCGACTTGTGGCAAGTCTAGTATGGTTCTTAAGAAGCCATAGTTAGTGGTGAAAGGAAATTCAAAATTATATTAATCTCTTTCATTTCTAATACTGTGATAGTGCAAGAAATCTAGGGATATCATCTAAAAGGTCTTGGATGCAATATTCTTTAGAGCTGTAGGTTTCTTGTAAGAATATGAAATGGAATTTTTGATCATTTAACCAGCGAAAGATTGATCAACGGATTCAATCCTCTTACGAAACATCAAAACTAGGTTTTAAAGGCATTTATGGGACATAGGAAAGAGTCAGAAAACTGCGTTGACAACAGATTTTGACAGTTGTCTGGCAGGATTGTGAATGTGAATGCGGTGTATTAGTAATATTATTGTGTTCGAGCTTAATCAGTAGAAATAAAATAAATTATCAATGGACTTAGACAAACATTACTAGTTAAAAGAAACATAAACAGAAAAATAAAAAAGGTAAATGAAAGCTGAAAAGGACTTTCAATGCACCACATGAAAGTGAATTAACATATTTGAGTGGGTAGCATCATGGGATGTACGCTGTACATGTACAAAGCATCTGCATTAACCCTCAACTTTGACTCACAATATATAATAGACAAGGAATGATAAAATAAATTTCTAAATAGCTTCTTAAGGAAGGGGGACTAAACTAGATTTTTTATTAAAGGCGTAAATTTGTAAAATATAAAATTCCATATTTTAGTGGCGAAAGCCTCGTATCTGGAAACGTGAAAATAGAGCTTGATTTTAAAGGCAAGAAAAAACAGAGTAAATATAAAACTGTTTTCCTAATCTCCAGGTTGTTATTACGCATGCGTCACATTTATGTAGCCTGCATTTGTTTGACGTTCCACTAAGAATATTAAAATGGAATGCACAGAAGGCAGTTTGATCACGCGCGTTTTGATCTTCTACCCCTCGTAATCTGATCATGCGTGTTTTGACCATCTGTCACAAGAAACCTACGCAAAGCACTCACTGTGTTGGAGCAAAAGCCTTTGACCTTTGATCTTTGTCACTCGCACTCTGTAACCTTTGGTTATTACTAGTTTTAAAGTCGTGTGAAAGGATTGGACTTCCTGGAGATTGAACGCCACTTATTCACTTTTACTAAGCAGTTTTTAGCTTGACATTGGACCAAAACATCAGAGGATTCTCCTTGACTTGACAGTGGTTCTCGATGTTCAGTTGTACTATTGCTAGTGGGTATTTACCGAAGTGTTGACAGCAGGGAGCCGTTTTTTTGGGATGTCATAATGAAAACAAATTTTCCCATCAACAACTAACTCATCTCCTACAAAGGTAGCTTTGCGGCTTGGTGTTTCCTGTTTTATCTTCTTCATTACAGGGGTAAGGACCTTTTCCTAATTTCTTGTACGTGCTTCAGTAGGTCTTCACCCTTTGAAATACGCAAGTTTTTCAGCCAATAGTGAACCATCCAGACATGATCTATGTCAGCACGGCATGTAAAGCAAGCAATGAGAGGTCAGTCTCTGCTTCTGTTTGGCTTGCCAAGACAGTGTGCCCTGCAAAGCTTCATATTCACGACTTCTTCCTGTAGCAGGTTTAAATTTTGGGTTGAGACATCGCGTACCTCTGACCAGTGACAAACAATCTTCGTCTCTGGACTCATTGACTCAGTTAGAAATTAGATTTCATCAACAACTGGACGACTATAGATGTGGACTGCTTGTTTTCCCAGTTCATGTTGGATCTACAAGGTCATCATGTACACATTGGGTCTGTGTGCTCAAGAGAATGTTTGGTGTCACAGGGGTTTCAATAAACACTGACGAAAGACGTTGGTTACTTTGCTTAGAGGAGTTGGCTACTTTTCTCCCCGAAAGAAGAAGCAACTAGTGCTCACAGTGTCGTAAACAAAACATATATTACAAAATTTGAATGAAAACGTAAAGGCTCACTGGTTTTGAGTTATGTTTTAGTGGCAAATGATGTATTTCAGTCAATTTTCCACACATTTCTTTGGAGATTTATGCAGCCATCTTTGGCTGCTTCGGTGGAATCCGTGTCGGTGCCAGAGCTGCTTATCCTCAGTTCTTGTTATCTAAATCTTTGTTTTCCATGTTCGTAACTGCTGTGGCAATGTCAGTAAAGCGAAAGATCATGTAGAAAAAAAGACAATGTTCACTGTGTTGTGTTGATTGCTCAAAGCCAGGTTTGTGGAGCTTTCAAAAGTGCATCTAGCTGCAACAGCTCATGCCCCTTCTCCCCCCTTTTGTGAGTTTTACTCTCACTGTAATTGATTAGGAAAATTGCTCAAAAAAGTTTTTTAGGACTGAATAATACCAGCCTCTTCTTGTTGAGGAGGAATTTGCACTGCACTTTTAATTTGTTTTATCTTAAAGCAGTATAGACAAAAATATTTACCACTCTAAATTGCACTGCTAAGCTTTGCCTTGGTTTGCAAACTACTTCTCAGTTTCAAAATTCTATAATTATAAAACATTGTCAAGATAGACCCTATCCTACAGTATTGCTAGTTGTGATGTCCAGTAAGCAAATATTCATCAACACTACTTAGTAGACTAAGTTTAGATTTTATATGTCCTGACTCTATGGAGCTATATCTTTGTCAGTTTTCAACAATTAAGTCCTCTCAAACTGGGCCACTTCACTGATTTTAACCCTTTGGTGACTACAACATGTTTCTCTTTTTAGTGAGTTTAAGTTTGTCAGAATGTACACTGAGGTATTAGTGGAAAGATCTGTCTTTGCTGATGTTTTTCACCATCTTGCTAGCTTAAACTGAAAGCTAAATGGGTCCATGAAGGAAAATGTGCATCTTTCCATATGGAACAAAAACAACTAAAGCTGTCATTGAAGGGTTAAGGTGTTATTTCCAGGATTTTTACCTGCCGTTTTTATTTAAAATAAAACCATGGAAGTGTCTATTGATAAATCATATCAACAACTTTGTCAGTTTAAGTGTAGACTGATGAATAGTTGTTTATTTTTTTCTCCAGCACCATGAATTCAGCAGAATAAGAAAGTTTGTGATTACAGGCTGTGGCTGCACACTGGTGGTGAAATGTCATAATAGAGGAAGCTGCATTCAAGCACCTGTTGAGAAGTTGTCTTGGCTTCATAGTAATTTTATGGCAAAGTAAAGGATGTTTAATGTGCGATAATGGTCAGAGTCAATTCTCTTTTCTCTGCAGGTATATTTGGGAAATAATTATTTAATAACCATTTCAGGTAGTTATTTCAAAGAAAAAACTGTTATTTTGACAATGATTATGTGGTTCGCTTGTCCACATTAATTTACTTCAGGCAAGTGGCAGCAAGAGTTGCTTGTAAGAACCAGTACAATCCACAGCAATCTAAATGTTAGAAAATGTTTGTGCATGAACAGTATTTTATTTAATCTGTTTCTTTATTTCAAATTCTTTTTCTGTACCTCAGATGCCACTTCAAGTTGCATACCCAGTCGTATTGTTACAGAAAGTAGTAAGACTGGAGAAGTAAAAATGGTAAATGACTCCATAGCGTAAAAGAAAACTGTAATTTGTCCTTAAAGCGTCCTTGAAATTTGTTGGACTGAAGTTGTATTAACCATGATTTTGTACATGTCAGAACTTTTTGATCTGTTGATGAAATGACATCACTGTGACTCTCAATGATTTCTATTGTTGCCACTCAACTGAAACAAGATTATTACATGTATTTTGTGATGGACACACTTTCAAACCAAATAATCATGGTTAAAATAATAAGAACTTGTTTAAGAAATCCAAAGAATAATAATCTAGTTAAAAGAAAAGAGAATTGATTTTTCCATCATAGTAGCACTTCAAATTAAAATTTAAAGATATAGTTGCCATTATAATTCCATTCGGGGGGGTGGGGGGGAATACTTAGTAGGGGCTATGACCTTAGTCAGCTTTTAACTAAAGATGTTTTGAGAAATATATTTGTGGGAAAAAGAGTGTCTAGGGCAAATAGGTTACTCTATTACATACATGATAATGATGCAAAAATGTCATTGAAGCAGTATTAACAGAAGAGCTGGGAAAGTAAAGAGGAAAACCGAAAAAGTAGTAAAGATAGTGGGTATTATGGAATGGGTTGACAGCGTGCAAAGAAAGTCGTGTCCGATAGCCTGGGCTAGTGGATTTTGCTATCAGGCTAGTTATTTACTTAGCTATTTTTGTTCTTAATTTGCCTGACGGGCAAGTACTGTCTCTTGGGGAAATTCAAATTACAGAAGGATTGTAATCAATCCTGCTAATCAAAAAGGGTTTGGGGGCTAGTTGGAATGACCTCTGGGGTAGTACATGCTAGCTACACCTTGCCCGAATGGCAGGCTGTAAAATGGACTTTCTTTGCACCCTGGGTTGATTCTCAGTTGAATTATTGAAGTTTGCAGCTGCACAGCATGAGTGACCAATCATCTGAAATTACTCTGCTATTAATTGTAGTAGGTAAACACAATCTTTCAGCCATTTGTGCTATATGACAGACTATATGACAAAGATAGTATTTCTACTTTCTCAGTTTGTCTGCCATTTGCTTTCTCTTCTTATATTTCTAGTGCCAGTCATTTTTAGAATAGATTATCCCTTTATAGTAATGAGGCCCTCTCAAATTAAATTTACAGGTTTGCATCCTGGGGTGCGGGGGAGATACTTATGTCCTGAACCTAAATTTCAAAACCCATTTTTTTTATTGAATACTCTTGGCTAGTCATATGGTACAATGGGTCTTTTGAAGGTGGTCAGTTGTGTCATACAAAATCACCATGCTAGGAGGCAGAATGCCTTGGAACAAGAAAAATGCAGGAATTTACCTAAGCTAAGATTTGGTTATCCATCTATCTATCCGAGAAGTTTTGGTGGTCACATGATCACTCGTCCCTTCCTTCCTCTGTCCACACCACAGGAAACCAAGGTGAAATGTCACTTTCTAGCCAGTGTCGGAGCTTGAAACATGATATTGTACATCTATGTAATGTTGGCAGTTGACAGCTGTCAAAATAGGGCTCAACTCTAAGTGGATTTCTTTGCAAAGGATACAAGTTTATTGTTTGAAGTAAATTATAAATTTAATAATGGGTACTTTGCCTTTAGCCTTGGCTAAATGTATATATTATTACGTATAATTTTATTAGCTATAAGCTGCCGCGGGTGCTGAGGCAAAAAATACTATCATTTGGAAATGTACTCCTTTTCTTTTAAAGGATCAAGGGTGTTTCTTGCTTTCCTGCCTAACAATTTTTGTATACCTAAGTGGTATGAAACTATTATACTTACATGCAAGAAATGCACTGGATCAAAGCAAACCAAAAGCTTGTCTTAATAGGCAATGCGGGAAAGCAAGAAATAGAAATAATAATTAGAAACCCAAAAAGTGAGATTAAGTTCAAATTGTTCATAATCTCACAGGCCTAGTGGCCGTTTAGTTGTTCTTGTTCTTCAGCATTGCTTTCTCTCAATCAGATTTTTCTGTGTATTGTCATTGAACATTTGCAGAGGGCAGCTCATTGAATAAAATAACACTTCCTGCGGCAGAACCTTAATCCCTAGGAATACAGAAGCAAGTTTTCCTTGAAAGTCTTGCTCGGGTAAATAACAGAACTTGGTGGTTTTTCTTTGAAAAAAACTGTCAACATTCATTTACACAACCAAGGAAAAGTTGTTATGGAAAACTTGTTCTAGTGAAAGAAGCTCAGAGTATTCTTTTCTCAAAGTTATGACTTATTTGTAGCTCAGTAGTTATTTCTTCATGTAAATGGGAAAACTTGTCAAGTTCTTTTCCTTTTAAGGAAAAACGTAGTCGCCGCTTGAATGAAGTAAGTCTAGCCCAGACGCTATTATATTCAAGGTGATGTGTAAATATGCATATCAATGAGTAACCCACAACCCTCAGCTAAAGTACCCCCCTCTTTTGCAAATGGGAATTTTTTGATGGTGACTTTTGAGATAGATGTTAATATTCCATAAAAAGGTACAGTAATTTCTGTTGTACTTTATTTTAAAATTTATATGCTCCTTATGTTAACAATCCATGGTAGATCACGTGATATTTCTGTGGGTTAAAACTTTTAGAGAACTCTTTTGAAATTCACATTTTTTCGTAGACCTTAAACTTTGCATAAGTATTGTCTTTGATTTCTCCTGGGACCACTGTAATACCCAGGAGAAATTGGAAACAATGGTTATGCAAAATTTGGGGGGGGGGGGGGGGGGGGTATTAAGATGCATTGTCATCTAACTAGAAGTTTCTTTTATTTTTATTTATTTTATTAACTTTGCCAGACAATAAGAGTGACACTACAAAAAAAGTGTACATATATTCACTGGAGTACAGGCGGGGACACCGCAACAGTTAGTGCCAATTACTGCTGGCCCAGAGTGGTGAACATACACATAAAAAAGCTTTGTTTGGAAATCGGGCTCTTCCTTACCCCTATTGACCACTCCAGAAAATACCATAACATACCATAATGCTCTTTGTTTGTCACCCCAAAATGTTGCATAAGCCTTGTCTTTAGTTTCTCTTGGGAGTTAAAATGGCCCCAAGAGAAACCGAAAACAATGGATTTTGCTTATGCAAAATTTTGGGGTGACAAACAAAGAGCATTACGGTATGTTATGGTATTTTCTGGAGTGGTCAATTACTAAACGGAAGGGAAGAGGAATGACAGCAGTAGCCCACACCCAGTTTCCCCTCCCCAGGAGAGATGGAGAAAGGAGTTAGGGTGGGTGAATAGCGTTTTTCATCAGCTTCGTCATCGTAATAAAAATGTATTTAGAGGAGATAATACGTACGTAAATCATTAGAATGAAAAACTCGTTGTGGTAAATATGGTAAAATTCCGAAATCCCAAGTATAAGCCCCCAAACTCGTAACGCAAAAAACCCTCTCTTAAATCACCCCTCGAATATAAGCCCCCGGGGCCTGTACTTGGAAATTGCGCTCAAATTCAAAATCAAGCAAAGCAAAAAAAAACTTGTACAGGGACATATGAATTTTTGCATTTGCCAAACAACTATTACGAGTGTCAATGGTTACAGTAAAAAAGTGTCACTGTATATTGCTTTTTCCTTAGTCCACTCTTGGCTTGGATTTCCTCGTTCCATTTGCACAAAGTACTTGCATGGCTGAGTTTTAGTAAGATCTACGTCCGCAGGGCGAGTTTCAGTAACAATTTTCTGCACTGTTACTGACATAAATTTCCTTCCAACGATAAGTTTAGAGACGTAAATTTCCCTTCCATATGTAAGCCCCTCCCAAATGGGATATAAGCCCAGACGATTATTTTCGGAATTTTACGATATATTTTCTGTGTTGTAAACAGATTATAATAATTGTCAGTTCTGATATTATACAGTTAATATTACTTGTCAATATTTATCCCATAAACTGTTTATCTAATTTCTTTAACAAATAAACGTTTTAATAGTATCCAGCAAGCAGCACGTCTGTCAAATCAAATGTTGTCAAGCCTTAAATTCGCTCCTGATAACCCTAACAAACGTAAGATATATACATAACCAAAAACAGTCCATTTTCTAGAACACGGCAGTGCGGCGCTCTTTTAACAATATAGATGTTAAAAAATGCTTCATTTTCTAGAACACATTGCGGCGCTCTCTTGAGTATAAATATGATAAGAGAAAACCACAATGCGGCGCTCTTTTGAGTATAAAGATTTTAAAATAGTCCATTTTCAAATAACACGGCACTACGGCGCTCTTTTGAGTATGGAGGTTCTACAAATACCCCATTTCCTAAAAAACAGCAGTGCGGCGCTCTTTTGATTATACAGAAATGCGGCGCTCTTTTGAGTAAATGGAATATATGAATATATGAATAAATTACCCGGCAGTGGGGTGTGGGCTCCCGCCCAAACCCCCCTCCCCCACTCCCCTCCCGGGAAGGGGGAGAGTGGGGTGTGGGCTCCCGCCCAAACCCCCCTCCCCCACTCCCCTCCCGGGAAGGGGGAGAGTGGGGTGTGGGCTCCCGCCCAAACCCCCCTCCCCCACTCCCCTCCCGGGAAGGGGGAGAGTGGGGTGTGGGCTCCCGCCCAAACCCCCCTCCCCCACTCCCCTCCCGGGAAGGGGGAGAGTGGGGTGTGGGCTCCCGCCCAAACCCCCCTCCCCCACTCCCCTCCCGGGAAGGGGGAGAGTGGGGTGTGGGCTCCCGCCCAAACCCCCCTCCCCCCCTCCCCTCCCGGGAAGGGGGAGAGTGGGGTGTGGGCTCCCGCCCAAACCCCCCTCCCCCCCTCCCCTCCCGGGAAGGGGGAGAGTGGGGTGTGGGCTCCCGCCCAAACCCCCCTCCCCCCCTCCCCTCCCGGGAAGGGGGAGAGTGGGGTGTGGGCTCCCGCCCAAACCCCCCTCCCCCCCTCCCCTCCCGGGAAGGGGGAGAGTGGGGTGTGGGCTCCCGCCCAAACCCCCCTCCCCCCCTCCCCTCCCGGGAAGGGGGAGAGTGGGGTGTGGGCTCCCGCCCAAACCCCCCTCCCCCCCTCCCCTCCCGGGAAGGGGGAGAGTGGGGTGTGGGCTCGGCCCCCCACACCTTAGGGGGAAAAGGTAGAGTGTTTATCCCTCAAAGAAAAACTTGTCTGATATTTCTATCTATGTTACCGAACAAAACATTTATGCAAAGTCTTTTCCAGAAAAACCTTATACATAAGTCACCTCCAGATGTTAAGTAAGGGTAGGAAAGGTCTCGATGTATAAACGTAAACTAGGAAGATATTTGATAAGTTTAATTTGTTGGTTTAAATGGAGAAGAAGTCACGATCACTTTTTTCATATTTACCATTTTTACTAATACTATAATACACCTTGTTTACCTCTAAAATTTAGCCTAACCATTGTATCCAATTTGTCCTGGGACGTGATTACAGTCAACCCAAGAGAAATTGTAGACAAGGGTTATGCCAAAGTTTTGGGGGTAAACAAAATGCATTATAGTCTCTGTGAAAAATGGTGAATTTGAAAAAAGTTATCTTCTCCATCTACACCAACAAATTAAACTGCTCAAAAATCTTACTAGTCTAAGTTGAGACCTTACTTACCCTTACTTACCTTCTGCTGGTGACTGCAGTAACAGGTTTTTCTTGAAAAGACTCCGCATGAATGTTTTGTAAGGTAACATAGACAGAAATATCAGACAAGTTTTTCCTTGAGGGATAAACTCTCTAACTTTTCTATTTACATTTAACAAATTAAACTTGTAGTACTTCTTATCTAAAATATGCTCTTGCGTAACACAACATGATTGTCCGCAAAATCCTCGAAAGGCTGCGGTAATTTAATGTTTTCTTTTAATTTTTTTTGGTTCTGTTTGTGGTGTATCTTCTTGAAGGTCAGGGCTACCTCTTGAACTTCATTCACTCATGTATACTGTCTGAAAAAAAAAGTAGAAATGAGACGAACTTTGAGGTTAAGAAGTCTTTTAAACAATAAATACATTGCATAGTTTCTTAGTTTTTATTGCTGAATTTGTGTGTATACTAGAAAACACTTTGAGCTCGGTTTTAGGATATCGCCCTCCTGTAGTTTTGCTTACTGGCACACGTTTCTTTTCCAGTTTACAATTTAGGCTCTTTTCAGCTGATTCTGAAAAGTCGTCTGTGAAAAGAAGATGTCAGCATAAGACTTTCGATAGCATCACTAAGGTAAAACCATGGCAATCTACATTTCTACTTGGCAGGTTTTTCGTTACAAGTAAACCTTTTCGACCCTTCTTTTCCCTTGCATGTTATAGCTATGATTTATTTCAGCTCAAGAAAGTTCTGCTATAATGCGTCTGTAGGCAAATGAGGTAGAGTAAAAATATGAAGTAGGTTTTTGGGCGTTTTGTTTCTCAGTTAAGTTCACTTATGAGATATTGTGTGAAACGTATAATACTGAAATTGATTGGAAAAATTGCAAAGATTGACCAAGAGACCTCTTGTCTTTGCATATTATCGCCATTCCCTAACTTTAAGGATTGCGAGTGTGGTAAGCAAAATTTATAGAGAAAGAAGGATTCTATTATATCCTTTATTTAAGATTAATTACGTGGGCCAAAATAAAGAAACCAAACCTTTGCCAATGCAATTTTCTCTAGTATCAGCCTTGCATAAAATCGCCCTCAGATAGGAGATTTCACCACGCAATTAACAAAATCAGTTCCAAAATCAGTTTAATTCAATTTTATTGGAAGATTACATTCTAAATCCATGTAAGTTGGGTAAACCTGAAAGAGGAAACAAAATGTTCGTAAAATATTTGCTAGTTTATTATATCATACATTTATTTATTTCGACAACTTAATTTTGAGGACATGAAAAAAATAGCCTAGCGTAATGTCAGCTAGTAAGTAAAACTTATGGGAGACGAGCCAATGGCGAATAAAACGCAAGAAACCCATTGAAATAAAACAGCGATGAAATGATGGTTCGATTTTACTCAAAGCTACTCCAATACTTCGATGGCCAAAATAGAAACGTATTGCCAACAAATCCCTGACCCTATTCAGAGATGCTGTTTTAACCTCCTGGGACGATAAATGCACTCATCATTAATTTTTTGTAACTGAAATGTAAAGCAAAGACTTTAAAACGTTTCTGATAAATTAATTAACCAAAACTAAGAGAAGAAAAAAACGCACTCCTGACATTTTTAAAATATGAAAATTCTAACACATATGACGACTTCAAAATTTAAATACAGTGACCGAGACATGGAAAGATATGATTATGTTTTTATATCGATCGAATATACCAGGTGCCAGGACGTGATTGGTTTTAAACTAGAGAATTTAGTGGTTTTCTGTCTTCAAAGATTCTCGAATATAAAATTTCTTTTAACATAAGACAATTTAGTAAAATATTGAAAAGGCATGTACGATACGATTCTAACTATTCTCTGTGTCTATACAAAAAAAGAGTGTAGAAAGATATAGATGTGCATCAATAAACGAAGCCTGCTGGAGATAGAAGCTTTAGTACGAATAACACTTCAGTTCACTGAGACAAAGATTTTTATGAAATCCTTATGCAAGTTAGCAGACGAAATGTAGAAAAAAAATTCCTTTTAATTGTTCCCACTCGAACTTAAGTCAATTCATTCATGCTTTATTGGCCCCTGCTTGAATAAAATGCGAAAACCTTTCTTGATACAGCCACTCAATTTATTCAGAAAAAGTACTCATCGCTTAGAGCGGTTTTCAGTTGAGTGTCGAAAAGTAATTGGTTTTGCACTTTCTACAGGATGCGATTGGCTTAAAAGATTCGCCCCACCTTTTCATCCAATCAGAAGTGAAACCAAAGCCAATTGTGACGCGCCCGCATGCATTTTCCCGCGCTTTGCGTCAGCCACATGTAATTACTTCGAGTTTTGATTGGTTCAATGTATTGTCTGTGTCCTATGTGATTGGCCAGAGTAATTACTTTGGTTTTGGTTTTACGACACTCAAACGAAAACCACTCTAACAGATCTATCAAAAATTGAACAACGATGTAATGTGACCTTATTAGACGCCATGCTGCGAATTAATTTTATTTTCCGAACCCATATTTTACCGTTCTAGGCTCTAAAAATAGGTATAAAGTCAAAAAACTAAAATAGGAACATGTCTGATGAAATCCTTATGTCAGCAAACATTGAACAGAAAATCTTTAACAATAGCAGTGACGTCACGATGAAGTCATATATGACTGATAAAAGAACGGACTGAAAGTATCCGCCACCTCAGTAGATTTGCCATTTTGAATTAATTAACTCTATTTTATTATGATTTTGCATTATTGAGAGAATGATTGATAATATTAAATTTCATTTGTTTATAAAAGTGTCTTTGAAAAAATAGCAATCTAGCTACTAGTAAGATGTAGCCAAATTCTGAAAGAAGTAAACATCATTGTAAATTAAACTTGACACCTGTCATTTTGCTCCGTTTTTAAACTCGTGTTTATCTCAAATAACGACCTAATAACCCGGATTGCATTAATAGCTAAAATAAATTTGATAACTCGGCAATTTTTTCTCTGGGTGTCAAAAATTGAATGCCATGGTGATGTCGATGTTGAAAACACGTCAAGAAGACTTACCAATATTTCCAGGTTAATTTTAGGAAAAGTCGCTATAAGTTCAATTGGCGGTCATAGCTTGAACAGTTTGAAGTTATTCAACGCTAAAGTTGAGCGGGGGCTCTAAAAGCCTTCCGATCTGAATAGGCGTAAATGTAGCCAAACGCAAGGCTAGCAAAAAACGCTTCTTCAAAAATTCTTTTACTTCCGATTTGTGCTAGCTCTATGCCAAACGTTTTGAGTTCTAGAAGAGCTTTTCAACTTAGAAAAGTATATTTTCCGACGGTACAAGATTCAAATGTTTGAGATTGAAAAGCAGGTTTTGGAAGAAGAAATCAAAAATTATGGGCTTTCTGAGTCAATTTGGATAAACTGAAATTATTTTGAACGTTAACTTTTCAAACGTATTTTAGATAACTGTATAAATTTAGCAAACAAAACGAGGTAAAAATTAATGATTCCTATAGTATTTGTTCTTGTTTATAAGTTGAAGAAGTGCAATCAACATATTATTAATAAAGAAATACTTTCTTATCTTCAGAGGCAACTTATAGTAAAAAAACTCACTTGAAGCAAAAGAAAAATGTTGCTAGCGGTACTTTTTTTATTGGTCTAAGTTAAACGGATTAAAATTAGTATAAACGACTTGAAGATGCACTCAGTTTCTAATCGTGAAGGAAAGATAATCACAATCCATTTTCTAAATAGAAATAAAATTCTTTGGCAATAAAATTTTGAAAAATCATGTGCAATATTTACAAAAAGGAAACTGTTCTCGTGAATTAATTAACCTAAGGCCGGGATAAGTGGAATTAAAAAAACACACTCCTGACATTTTTAGAATATAAAAATTCTAACATATGACAATTTGAAAAAACATTTGTAAATAGAGTGACCAAGAAATTTTAAGATTATGTTGAAAAGTTTGAACTTTACTTGCTGGACCTAACGTTTTTATACACCGATCGAGTATACTAGCTGCCATGATAAAATTTCTTCTGACATAAGACGAGTTAACAAAATGTGGAAAATACATGTACGATTCTCGATTTCTTCTCCGTGTGTAATATAGAAAAAAGAAGAGTGTAGAAAGAATCGAAAGAAATGTGCATCAATGAACAAAGCCTGCTAGAGATAGAAGCTTTAGTAGGCAAAAACACTTGTTCACTGAGACTAAGATTTTAATGGAATTCTTCTGAGAGTTTGAGCTGACAAAGTCAAGAAAAAAATTTTGTTTTTCAATTTTTCCTACTCTTAACAAGTCAATCCAGACCAGGCCATATTAACTCCTCTTAAACATTAAAACCTTTCATGACAAGGTCACTGAGTTTATTTCAGAAATGTGGAAAAGCTGGTTTCGTCCGGGTTTTCGTGGAAAACATTTATTTTTTTTCTCAAAAAACTGCTAAATAAGCTGTAACGAAATCAAAACAAGGTTAAAGGTATTACAGTTCCATAGTTTTGAATCTAACTTTGGAATAAATTACTCTATAAAGAGCTGACCGAGAGATAAAAATATCCTAAAAAATTGTGTTTCTGTTATAGTCATCTAGTTCATCAACTGGATTTCAATCAGTCGATAATAATTTGATACTCAAAAGATATCACACAATGAAGCGAATTAGATGACGCGTGCCGGCGGGCGAAACTCAAAGATAGTGAAATTGGCTGACACTTGTTTTAGGAAACCTAGTTGAAGAACGTGTATAAGAAAATTTCAAGTTCTTTTTTTTTCTGTGTCTAAAAATGCGAACAACAGAAGAAAAAGAAAGGAAATATATGTGCATGAACCGAGCCTACACTGAAGAAAATACGCTCTATATATGAGGCGAAACATTTGATCACTGAGACCAAGATTTTAGTGAAATTCTTATGCCAGTAACTGAGTAGACGAAATCTTGAAAAAAAATGTACTTTTAATCTGCCATACTCTTAAAATGACCTTAAAATACAATTTCAAATCTATACAAAAAGGCCTTTATGAAATAGTACAAAATGCAGTAAAAATAATAAATCAGTTCATTGGATCTTCTGAGCCGGCCGTGTACTACAAAAATCGAGTGACTAAACCAAAACCCAACCAGTCAAATCTGAAAAACTAACAGAGATTTATGAAGGTTTCTATTCTTGCGGTTGTTTTTATCCAATCAGTGGCAATAAATTCTAAATATGACAAAACAAACATAAAGAGATAAATAATAACTAATACTTCTTTTTGATTTCGACGGTTTTCAGTGTTTAAAACTGTTGATCAGTGCAGAGTAACTTTGATTTTGCGGAATTTCTTGGATACATTTTAAACCATCTTCTGAAGAATAAAAATTAAAAAAACTGAAAGCCCTATGGAAGATTTTTTGCGAAAATGTTGTAAATTGCTTAACCGTTGATCAGTAAATTAAAAGTGGAAAATGAACAAGGTAGTGAAAAGATACTTATCCGTCCTCCAGGCTTGCGAATAGTCATCATTCACACTGACAGACATTTGAGGAAAATTGTGCATCTGAAAGGAAGAAATATAACACAAGATTAGCTGACAGTTCCAGCTGAGATTGCCAGAAGTTAATGTCTAAAACTCATCACTGGTACACCAAGATGTACAGGTATTTACCTGGACTTTATTATTGCCAATCAAAGTTGATGTCATTCTTCTGAAAAAACTTTACAACTCCGAGATTAATTCTGTATACGTCTATTGGCCTGAAAGAAAGGAAAAATACATCTTAGCAAAAAGTGTTCATTGAACAGAACTCAGTCCCTCACAAGCTAATAGTCGCTTACTATATGTACTTCCTCAACCCCAGTCTTCTAGCTAAATATACACCCCTTATTACAACTGCGTCCCCAGGGAATTACGAAAATCCTCCAAGAATTAATGTGATTCAGAAAAGTGTCAATCAAAAATCTACAGTTCGTAATCTATTGTAGCTTTGCAATTTTATCATATTCCCAGGACCCTTAACTTGGGGAAGGACCGCAATCCATGTGAAGTGCCATTTAAGTGGGCTTTTTCGCGTCCACGCTTTTCAAACTTCTGTGATTTGAAACGTTTAGAATCTAAAATGGCGTTTAAATTCTAATATTTCCAAGTTTTAAAATTTTGACCCTTAGATTAATTGTGATTTGCAAAGTGAATAAGAGAAGAACAAAACATCAGTCAAATTGTCTTAAAATCGATCCAGAAAACTTAAATGCATTATCCTGGCTAGTAACATAATTTGTTATCCAGGGCGAATGAAAAAAAGCGAGATTAGAAAAAACAGAGCAAGAAAACAAATTTCTACATATTTGAAAGTTCTGTCTTCAGTACGAAGATCTGTATCTCATAAGTATAGAACTCTAACTGAAAGTGTTACGAAAAATTGAGCATCACTAAATTTATAAACGTACGGAAAATAAATTACTATAGTGATAAAAAAGAAGTAAATAGATAAATAAATAAACACAAACAAACAATCATGGCATGCAGACAAAAAAATTAAACTAAATTTCTTAATTTAGGTAGCTTAGTAGTCTATCGTGTCGTATAGCTTTGTGAAAAGAAGCTTTCACTTGCCTCGAAGTTCTTGCTTTATTGTTCTAAGTCTATAATGACCATAATAAATCATCTGCATACTTTACCCGAGAAATTTAATAAATATAGAAATTAAGGGTTTTGATAATCTACCTTATTTTTTCAACCACCAGTTATTTCAAGCTTTGTCCCCTAAAGTCTAATAAATTTGCGAGCTAGCAAGATAAGCTTAAGTGGCATCAAAATGTTTATTTGATGACACTATCCTGAGAAAATATCTCAGCATTAGATTCATGAGCGATCTTAATAGATGTATTTGTAATCTATCGGCTGGACGAGAAAGCAAATTATTCTGTGCTATATATAAAGCCAAATTAGTTGAGTGCTATGTTTTTCAATTCTGATTTCGTTACTATCATAAATATCACAAGAATTAAAAGCTAGAAAAGAACCGGCAATGTTTGCCAATTTCGTTTTGTGATTTTCTTTGAACAATGTTTTTGCCTTCTCAGCGAAGAAGACAGTCAAATAAATATATATTTTTGTCAGCTTTGTGATAGTTAGAAGATTGAATAAGGACCAATTTAATGCCAGTCTCTATTTCGTCGGAGTTTCCAGTAAAATATCAAAGATAAAATTCTTGTTTGGTTTTTGATGAACGCAAAGCGAATTTTGTACCGATATCAAAGCAAATAATCGGATCAATTGAAAAGAGTCGCAAACATCCGTAAAATAGTCTCAAAATGGCCCATGACGTCCTTCACATGGTTTGCTTGGGGACCCACCTTAGCTTAGTAAGATTTCCATCGCCAGTTAAGGAACTTTTAGAATTGTTTCTATATACGAGAAAAAATCTCGAATTCACCCCATGAAGCCTTAAAGAAAGAATTTTTGCCCCAGCTTTTTGGGTGTTTGAAGCCCTTCCTCCTCCCCCGATCTTCCAATCGTAATACACTCGAGTTTTAATTTGTTTTTATAATATCCCCATGGAGATTAAAGGAAGAATTTATGTCCTTGTTTTTCGAGCATAAACGCTCTTCCCCTTCCTTCTGCGAAACATAGTTTCAAAGTCAGGTCTCCCACAAAACATCCAGTGGGAGGTAAAAATGAACGGTTTAAGCACCCTTGGGAAGAAAGGGAGGTGAATGAAAAGTTAACAATACTTATCTCCACACTCGTCTGTTTCGTGTTGAAAAAAGGACCGGCAACTCTTCTAATGACGGTTAGGACCCCTGCCCCAGGACTTTCAGCTCTTAAGATCAACAGGTGAGCGGCAAGTTCCTTCAGGATAGTCTCGTCTTCTGCGTCTCAAGCATATAATCTAACGAAAAACAAAAGATCAACGATCCTCTCAATGAGTACAGAATATAAATAGGTGAGTAAATATGAATTATCATCATACTACCCTTCAGGAATTATACCTTTGTCATTATCTCTGTTGTTTTGAGGTCAGTTAAGAGGTGCTTTGAACAGCAAATTGGTCAACATATGTTCGGTAGTTTTCTCGGCTAAGTTTATTGAAAATGCAAGCAGACCCGAGCACGTTGGACTTGATTTAAATGATCGAAAAACATGGCTCAAAAAATATTGAAGTTCGTAATATCTTTTGAACCCAAACTGTGAAAATTGTATTGCTGTCTCTTAGAAGCTGGATTCACGAAGTATGCTAGCGGCGAATAAAGCTCTATCCTATGCGTGCTAAGATCAAAACAAGGCTTGCAATCATGCAAGATTTTAATGCTTCTAATGCGCAGTCCTTTAAGCTAAAAAATAACGTAAAAGAAAAGGCCTGGAATCAGCTTCCTAATTTCAATTTGGCGGAATTTTTGTTAATTTTATATCGCATCCTGCTCGCATCGCTTTCCAGATCACGCTATTTAGTTTTAATTGCTTGTTCTGTCCTCGGTTGCGAGAAACCAAGTCAATAAGCAAACAGACCTTCTTAGCTTCTGTTTTGTTTTCCCGATGCAGGTCAAGTGATAATACTCCAGAAAACTGTTCGTTTCAAATATCTTTATATGCACGAGCATATGTACGCATAATTTATGAAAAGACTCCTGGGGCAAATTCCCCTGGGACCCTCATTAGGAAAACAAAACATACTAACTAAAGAGATCTATCGATGAATACCGTGTAGACGAACCGCAGCCGGGCGCGACAAAATGCACGCAAAAACGAAATTTCGTATTTTTAGACAGTTTATAATAATCGCTGACATTTCAAAACGAAATGTCAGAGAAAGAGTATATTAGACAATTGGACGAAATTCGGCGAATTTTGTCCTCAAGTCTTTTTCACAGTACTGTTGGTATACATGTATATATCCTATTTAAGTTAAGCCTACTTTAGAGTAGACTTAATAGGATATTTGCAGATAGGACATGAATTAACGTCCTAATGTTACTAAGTTATATCTCAGGATATATCTTAGGCAGATTACTTATTAATGGGTTAGCCTATTTATACGTTATCTTTTGTTCAGCATTTGCTATCTTAAATGGTAATTTCCGCGGTTTTCCTTAAATTTTCCTTTTTTTTCTTAAAAAGCTAGATCGGTAGCTCTGTTATGTTGTCACAGGGACTTTGTAAGCGAGACTCTAATGATCCATCTCGCCCTTGAAAAATTCCAGATGCCTAGGAGTGAATTCTAAAATTTTCGTTTGAATTCAATGACTTGAAATTTGTTTATGAAACCAAGTTTTTAAATGAAAAAAGTTTTGGAATATCAACTGAAAATGTGTAAGTTTTGTTGGACTCAGTTTGAACAAAGCTAAAAAAATGATAATTTCGAGGAATGTGAAAAAGCAACTGTAAGGCTAGAGTTGACGCAGAAAATTGAGTGACCCCGACAATAGAGTGAAACACAAGGTTTCAAATTCCGGCAACTATTAAACAGCAATCAATTATCGAAAATAACAAAAGACCACACAAAAGACGCATTAGCAAAAGTAGACTTTATTGTGCTTTCTTGCATGCAGAGCGTCGCAAAAAAATATAAAAATGCGGTATTTATGCCGCATTTTTAATGATTATTTGAATCAAGCCCCGAGTAACGTATCATTACGCCATGTGGTTTCAAATGGTGTCTCCGGCTAAGCCAAAAAAACAATCGAATGAACGTTGACCAATTTTTGCCCATATTTGCAGCACCTCGTAAAACCTCCTAGCCTTATAAACTGTTCACAAGAAACAATTACTCCATTACACTAAATATCAATCCTATTGGATTCTTTTGCGAAAATTTTAGCTGAATTGATTTTAAATTTATACGATTAGCAACACGCGAATTATTAGATGTTTTTCATCAACCTGTAGAAAGCAGCGCTTCCGACGAAACCGTGAAAATTCAGTTTATATTGGGAACAGTCAATTAAAAAACCGAGAATATATAAACTCAAATCTTTATGTTTTTATGCTAACATGTAGAATATTTTTGGAAATAGCCCAGATACAAATTCACCAATCAATTATATTTAGTTTTTTTCCGAAGCAAATACGGCTTTTTCCGTTCCCAGTTGTAAAACAACTTACTAGTCTAGTCTATAATATTAAGTGTACTTATCTTTCGGCCTCTGTTTGCCTGTCTGAACGGATTTTCCAAAGACTCTGTACGTGCAGTGTTGAACGGGAGCGAATGGAAGTTCGTTGACTGCGCTGTCAGTTTTACAGATTCAGTTTCTGTGTGACAAGACAAGATATTATATTAGCGAAGTAATTAATTTCCTTGTTACATTTAGTCTTCACAGATATTCCTGGCTGATTCTTATGCATCATTTTATTCTATCAAAGTTAGTGAATATTCATTTACCGACGCCGACAAAGCGGGGGACAAATTCCAATTTGTTTAATTCTCGTTACTTTAAGGCAAATGTTTTCCGTTTCATTCGTACTTTTCTATTGTAAAATGAAATCACAATCAACACCAGATCGGCGCTCTAGATAAGTATCATTTTAAGACCATCATAATCCATGAAAAAATATAAAACACCCAAGTAAGAATTGTCCATTTTAGTTAGAAAGAAGAACAAAAACTAGTTTTGGTTACAATGTACATTCAGATACTTTTTCGCAACAGAAAATGATTTCTCGGAGATTTGAAACAGATTCAAAGTACAGAAAGACCTAGGAAAAACGGTGAGGTTAAAACTTTCGATTATCTGACATAAGCAGAGACTGGACAAAATCAAATGAAAGAAACGGAGCAGCAACTCAAGTTTACCTCTACGACTATCGTGGGGATGTAAGAGTTTGGTCGCGTACTTCAGTCAACACGTGTTCAGCCAAGTTTGAGTTTGACTAATAGTCGCGGGTCGCGGGTCGCGGGTCCAAAGTCGCGGTCGCGGGTCCAAAGTCGCGGTCGCGGGTCCAATGTCGCGGTCGTGGCTCCAATGTCGCGGTCGCGGGTCCAAAGTCGCGGTCGCGGGTCCAGTGTCGCGGCAGGGAAAAATGATTTGGGGTTCGAGGTAACAGCTGAGTGAAAACGGCTGTTATGAACACAATATAAAGGTAAAAACTCTTTTTTATGCACGATACTCCACGGTTGCCAATTTACAGGTTACGGATGTTAGAGTCAACAAAATAATGTCTCAAGAAAAGACCTAAAAAAAAAAAGCTGGCCGACTTCTGTGTTCAACGCAAGTTTATTTTGTTTTCTTTCTATCGGGCCCAGTTATACTTATGCATAACAGTATCTGATAAAAAAGTTACCATAAATTACCATGCTTTTTTCTTGTCGATGAATTGCTCACAAATGCTTAGGGGTTCATTTACTGAAAAATATGCGATACACTTCATAGACTACAGATTATAAACGTTACAACAACTTAAAGCCTTTTTTTAAAAAAAGCGAACTCGGGTTCAAAAAGCTACGAGTCTGTCGGTAGAAGAAACGAGAACTCTTATATTTAACAAATGTTTTCGACAAAACTGAAAGAAAATGTAAACAGGCGCATGAAACTTCATTCAAGCGGTATTCAAGGCATGAATTTAATATGGAAACAAGTAATAATCCACAGAAAGGAGTCTGTTCCTCGAAGCAAGATTTTCGCTTAATGCTTTTCTTTTTACAACTGAGACGGCAACCCGGAATGTTCAATATAACTTCTTGTTCTCTTCACCTAAATGGCAACCAGGACAACCTGACAATAGGAAGCCATTCAATGTGCGTCTCAGTCAAATCTTGAAAACATGCATCGTAAATAACCAAGTGAGTAAGTAGGTAAGGAAATAATAACGCCCGATATCATGAAGCTGAAAAAGAAAGTAAGCCAGACACTGAAAACGGTAAGTTATCAACTCCACCAGAGCTAAGAAAAAACAATAAATTAGGTAAGTAATTCCAGATTCCAGGTACTGGATTGAAGTCTTTGTCAGTAGAAAGAACTTGGATTCCGGATTTCAATCGTTAGTGGGAACAAACTCCTTTCTGTGGACAAGAGAGGATAAAGCTCGAGCTTTATCCCCTCTTGCTGTGGATTATTACTTGTTTCTATATTAAATTCATGCCTTGAATATCCACTTGAATGTACTTTACTGGCACTTAAAGCCCAACGTCTCTCCTCCTCTTTCCAGTTACTTGAGGAAAGAGTTTATTTTGGGAGTTTGCGACCAGGAAGTTTTTCAACAAGCGTTTTCTTTATTTTTGCCGAAAACATTTGTTAAAATTGAAACAGTTCTCGTTTCTTCTACCGACAGACTCGTAGCTTTTCGAGCCCGAGTTAGCCCTTTTTTTATAAAAGGTTTTAAGTTGTTGTAACGTATATGATTTATAGTCTATGAAGTATATCGCACATTTTTCAGTGAATGCACCCCTAAGAATTTTTCAGCAATTCATAGACAAGAAGAAAACAATGGTAACTCAGGGTAACATTTTTTATCAGATACTGTTATGCGTAAGTACATTCAAAGCTGAATTTATAGATAACTGGGCCCGATAGAAAGAAAACAAAATGAACTTGCGGTGAACACAAAAGTCGGCCAGCTTTTTCTTTTACGTCTTTTCTTGAGACATTATTTTGTTGACTCTAACATCCGTAACCTGTAAATTGGCTACCGTAGAGTATCATGCATAAAAACGATTTTTTCCCTTTATATTTTTTTCATATCACTCGTTTTCACTCAGTTACCTCGAACCCCAAATCATTTTCCCCTGCCGCGACATTGGACCCGCGACCGCGACTTTGGACCCGCGACCGCGACTTTGGACCCGCGACCGCGACTGTGGACCCGCGACCCGCGACCCACGACTATTAGTCAAACTCGCCAAGTTTACTTTATAACAAATTGCAGTTACAGAGACAGGCTCTGATGTATAAACCTCTGAGAGAAATGACTTATTAAGAGAACTAACCTGTTATCGTATCTTATCTTCTTGACTGATGTAGCACAAATCAATCCACAAGAGGTACAACCACAGCTTTTAGATCGCCTTTCCAGTCGCTACTTTCAATTCTAATACTGGGTGTGTTTCTGGGTTTTATACCTTCTGGTATAAACGCTAATTTATTCAGCTCAGTCGAGAAACAATTTTCACAGAGCTGGGAAAAAACAAAGGGAGTCTTACTTCATGATTGTTCCAAGAAAATATGTTAAACCCCACCTTGCAACCTGTTGTTTTTGGCCGCTTGTCGGAATTTGCTACACTGTTTTGTACAATGTAATTAATCCTTTACCATTGGGATTTGTTAGGTCATTGCATGATGTGCACCTAGAATTTTGCAAACGCATTGCCACCCTTATTTATCAATCGTGCACCCTAAGGCTGAGAGTACAAATGATGCTACTCTTGTGGAAATTTTATCTTCCTTTTTCCTGTATGACATAGCGAGGGCAAAACAAGACGCATTTTAGTGGGGTTTTGAATAAAAACGCCTTTACTTGTTGATGAATCGTATAATTTTCACCCTTGGGGAAAATGCCAACATGAGGTGAGAAAAGATTATATCATCGTTTGTTTCCTCTCTAGCTTGTCAGTGGTGTAACACGAATGCTTGTCTTCATTAGGCCTGGACAAAGAGAGTCTCAAAAACCTGACATGCATTATTTTTCTTAATGATACTCTATCGGCAGGGAAGCTTTTAACATTTTAACCCTTGGAACTACAGACCAAAAAAAAAATCCTAAAAAACAATGCTTTCAAAACCTGCAACAACCGCAGAATGTGCCTTTGTCGACCAGTCAAAGATTATAAAAGCATTGGAGAAGGTAACCTGCGATCAGGCGATTTTTTTTTTTTTCTGCGATCAGGCGAAAAAAAAAATCGCCTGATCGCAGGTTATGAAGAAGGCCAAATTGACAACATGCATGTCTGACCCAAACTAGAGAGGACTTAGCTATTCGACTTAAACCGAGCTTAACAAGCTCAAAACATTTAACAGGGATCAGATTCTGCAATATAATAAACAGAATTGTTTACCCCTATTAAGACGTAGCCAGCTACACTGAAATGTTAAGTCAAAATGTCGCAATATTTTGCAGTAGACAATTTAGCCATGATATGCGTCAAACGTTTCTCTGCTCTTTAAGATTTTTTTCCCATACAAATACTTATATTTCGAAAGTTACGCAACAGTGCCGATGTTCGCTGTGCTCATATTTCGAGCTTGGGCTACCTGTGCACAGACCAGAAACAATCACCCTGAAATAGGCGCAAGGCACGCTGGGAAGATAGTAATATCCTCCTTTCGGCTGTTAAACCCAAAATCTTTGTATGGGGAGACCCCTCCCCAGGGTGAGACCCTTAGCTTACCTCAATTTTTCACAGAAAAGGTACCCTTGATCTTTGTAAACTATAAAACCAGACATTTTTTTCCGGGGAGGGGGGGGGGGGGGGCGTATTTGGGTAAATTTTTGCTGTGTATGTGCCGCTGGCCTCTTAGAGCCCCCACCCTATTATAGTCTATTCTTTGACCAATTATAGACCCCATCTTAGTCACCTTTGGGCATCTATGTAATTTTCGTGATCGCAACTTAGTCACTTTCTATATTTATAAATTGACCCATATTTTTAAACTGAATGAAGAACACTTTACTTTTCACCTACAGTACAAACATTCTAGTACGTTTGTTAACCGGAAATAAGAAGCACTGTCTTACCCCAGAAAATCCGAAAATGTGCGACCCCATTATAGTCAATCCAATCCAAATGCGACCCCATCTAGTGAAAGGAAACACTTCAAATCCCTACCCTTTCATATTGATACCTGAAGCTTAAAAAACCTTCATATACTTTGATTTGTTGTGTGGATTTTGAAATGGCCTTCTGAACATGCATACTTCGGAACATGCATACTTCTAACCCTCCCCTCTAGATACACTGCCTGCAGTAGAAAACCTTTGGGTTTTTTTAGTTATAAAAAGATGTAAGGGGCTCCTGCTAAGCTAGTGCTGCAATGTTGGAAGTAAATATAAGAGAATGCATCAGGGATAATTTGGGTTCCTCCTCACTCTTCCCACTTCCAAGCATTTAAACAGGTTTGTAAGGTGTGCTCCATCTCTTTTGCATTTCTGTCACTTAAATGTTCATTTTTGCTATATTTGATTCAATTGAGTTTTTTTTTAAAATGTAATTTGAGGAAGCCTACTACCTACATGCCCTGCTGGTTTTCCTTAGGCTTCCTCACCATCTGGCTTTTAATTTTTAAATAAATAAATTTAAGTTTTGAAATATAGCAAATATAGCAACCTCCACCAAGTGAACTACTGGTAGGGGGTCTGGGAACCGCTAACAATAAGAGGAAGAACAAATCATCTTCAAGGGAAATTCTGGACAGGAATCAGGAGGGGGGTGAATAGGCGAACGGATCGGCGGATTTTGAAAATATTTTTGCCCGGGTTTAGGATTTAAAGCGAGATATTAGCGGATTTCCGGAACCTGCAATTGCAGCAGATTGTGTATTCATCTATTTTTTGGGCCCGGAGTTTGGACTTTGTGTGTAATTACATGGAAAATATTTTTGCCCAGATTTCGGATTCAGGGCAAAAATGGAAGGGCAGATTCGGTTAATAAATCATAATGAATAGGCGGATTTGTATACCCCTATTCACCCCCCTCAATCAGCCTTAAACCCCCTGTAAGGGTGGCTCATAGAAAGTAAAATATTTAATGAGGTGCAGTGAGCTAGGGGTAAGGAAAAAAGCTAAAATACTGTGGCCACTTTTCATGGCCCCACAACTATCATCGAGTAAGCTTTACATTCCACTACCACTAGCTCTGTAAGCAATGATTTTGTTACAAATAGTTATGGTGAGTCCTGGGACTCATCTTGTGAAAAATCATGAGTCCCAGTCCAGAACCAATGCTTGGGCTTTTATGCAACCAGACAGTTAATCTGAAGACAGACTCCAAACCTCTGTATTACAGTATACTGAATTTAATATATAGTCCTTCCATTTTAAAGCACAAACAAGACTAAAATAAATATGCATCTTTAAACAACAGCACAAGAAATCACAGAAACAGGATATTCTACCAAAAAATCTTCAAATCGAGCGAACATTCTTTACGTCCTGTGATACACATCCATGAACAATTCATGGAATTTCGTCTTTGGGGATTCTTATGCGTCAGGGACACAAGATGCACAGGTAACTAAATCACTGTGTAAGTCCTCATAGTTGTAGGAAAATGTCATCATGCAAGGAGACATCTAAACATCATTAAAACCTATTTATTTTGATGTATTTTTTTGCAGAAATGAGATTTGTCACATAAATTATTAATAATCAACTACCAGAACTCTACTGTTAGAACAAATAAATTTGCTCTGAAATGGAGGTTGTGTCTTCTTCTCTTTCAAAGGCACCAGAAAAAGATGTCTCAGGGAGTTCTTGATCATTGTCCACATAAACTAATTCAAAAGCTCCTCTCTCTTGTACTGCAGCACATGGATGCAGCTCACCATTGCGGACACTACTCGTCTCATCATTAGCACCACTACTACTGTCAATAAAAATTGCATCGTCACTACAACCAGCAACAGGATCAGTGTTCTCTAATGTGCTTTGACACTCCAAGCCATTTACTGCAATAGGTACATCTTGCAAAGGTTGTGAAAGTAATAGATTACAAGGAGACATGTCAGTTGTTCCTACAACTTCCCCAAGTGGAATTAAATGCCATTGTGTCAGTGCCTTACTGATTTGCCACTCAAGACCAACATGGGTGTTGTCCTCTTGTGGTTCATTAGGATTAAGTGTTGCTGATGTATTTCTTCTGTCTTTTATCCACTCTTCAAAGTCAAACGACAGAGATTCATCAACTATTGTGTCTGACTGGCTGCATTCCAAATTTACAAACACTGCAACCAGATGTTCAATTTTCTTTTTCACTCTTGCAGAAACCATAGGCAAGTTTTTCAAAATCAGTGAAATAATTTCAGTAGAGTACACTGATGGGTTATCTAGTGTGACCTGCAATATGCTGACCCAAGAAAAATCACTTTTTGTTAACAAAGATGGCTTTATGTCTGATTGTTCTTGAAGCAAGTGTTTTACCCATGCAGCTAAAAAATGGCAGAAGCTCACTTGAGTTGGACTATTGTGCACATCTGACAGTTCTTCTAGAAAGTGAATTATGAGAAGAAAGATAAATTCTGCAGATGATTTGTCAACAGACTTCAGTAAAGTCTTCCAGATTTTAAGAATCTCCTTTGGGACATCAGAAATAAAAAAGTCTGAGGAGCTGTCTTCTAATGGCCATTTTATTCCCAGTGTGTTCAGTTGTTCAGTGGATGGAACCATCATTTCTTTGGAGGACAAAATGCTCAGTAGAAGAGACCTGAGGATGAAAAGACAACCTTAAGCATAACCTAAATAAAACAAAGAGAAAATTAATGTAATTAATGGCATATGTTTTCCCAAAATTTGTGCTAAATAGATGTTTATGAAAGAAGCACTAACGTTTCCTTTGAATCTGCTTGACATTATTGTATTTTACCAGTCATGAAGCAACCTGCAGTCCTCCCAACATTGAATAAACATTTTGCCATTTTTAGTAATAAGTACAAAAACTTTTTATCAAAAGCTGCCCACTAAACACAATTTTATTGTTTTTTTTTTCAACCCCGTATAATTTCAACCAGTAACCATTTTATCTTGCTTATATAGTAGCCTATGTCCAGATAACAGCATTTAATTAGAAGCTCATTGTTACGAGTGCAGAGGTATATAAAGAGGTGCTGACCCAGGTGAAGTTTAAGCATGTGCAAAGCTATTTTTAGCTGTTTACATGCAACTGTAATCTGCTGTACTGCAAATATGGTAATAGGTCAGCAGCTTCAATGTTATCTTTAATAGGCATGCAGCCGCATACAGAAGTAAGATTTTGGTGTATGTATGTGGAATAGCATGTAAAAAGAAGAATTTTGTGAGTAATTGCCATGCTCTGCAGAATTTGTGGTTGGGTGACTGAATCTTATTTTTAAGCCAGCAAAACAGATGCTTACCATAGATTACTCGTTGACACTATACTGGCTATCTCATCTGAGAGTTCCTTCATTTTACTGCTGTTTTTCCCTTTCATTTGCTTCTTAGAAGCACAAATAAGAGCAACATCTCTGTATTCATTCAGCAGCCTGGAGAGTTTTTGTTCATTTTCTTCATGCGTCTTTATCTGTGCCTCCCAGTACTCCTTTTGCAGCCAGCATAAACTCACGTTCAATCCATTCTGCAGTGTTTCCATGGATGGCAAACTCGCGTGAGTTGCCTCGTGTCTTAAATCAACAAGCCAGTCAGGTAAGCCAATTTCACCTGCAATTGATTGCACTGAACGTGCAAACTTTCCTTTTTGAACTTGATCAACCATTCCATTTACGAATCTTACAATAGCCATTGCAAGAGTCAATCTGCCTTGAATTTCGTCTACAGCGTTGTTTAAAGCCAGCCGAGATGAAACAAGATTTGCTGTGCATTCGATAGCAAGTGGGAGTTTACCTGCGCTGCGGCTCTTCCATGCAGCTACACGATCTACTCCTTTTCTCTGAATTTCTGGGTCGTCAAAGTTGTACAAGGCTCTGTACACATATAGCCATTCTTCACGGTTTTGCCAGCAAACTACACGTGCCTCAGTAGCCATCTTTAATTTGCCGTTGATAAATAGGGAATTAAGTGATTATAGAGCCTCAAAACATATAGAATCATAGTTTAGAAGAATTAAACTTAAAAAATGCGCAATTCAGCGCTGAAAATACTCCAAAAACCATCTTTGAGAAGAGGATACGGCGAGCAAAAGTTTCAACAGCAAGCCAGCAGCGTTCAATACTGCCAGGCATTCAATACGATCGGGAGAGGAGCTAGGGCGAGTAAACTCGTGAAGGATTCTGGGCAGCAAGCTTAGTGCACATGTTCGGCCATCTTTGTTCTTGTTCTCTTTGCAGATTACCGGTATATTTCTTCAAATAACGAGCAGCTATGGGAGACAGCGACGATGAATATGACAGAAGACGAGCACGAGATAAATTCCGACGCGAAAGAAGTGATTATACTGATCGCAGACGCGATCGAGACGACAGAAGTTCCCGTCGAGATGATTGGTCTGACAGAAGACGGGAGCCATCTTGGGAAAATAGACGTCGCGGAGATTATCGAGAATTTGATCGAGGAAGAAGAGATAGTGCTGGTGGGAGACATCATGAAATGAGCCCACCCATGAAAAGAGTTCGAAGAGATTGGTAATTAAAGGATTATTGTCCTTAAATAAAAACTCTTCACCGTCCGGTCTTGATCAGAACGTCGAAAACCAAATAAGCAGTGAAATAACAAGTATTAGAATTGGTTATATAATGTGATGCGCAGCTTGCCTAAATTTTGCAGCAATCTGGACAGAGAGACTCGAGAAAGCAAAATTCTAAAGGAAAATTCTAGCAAAACCCAATCGTCTAAGATAATGAGGCCATGTGTTTGGTTTCTGGTGGGCTAGAGATCATACAAACTTCTCTTCTCAGACCGTTTTTCAGTTTAAGCATCATTGTTGATGCGGCAAGTCACTAAATTACAAAAGGTTAGGGGTAATATTCCATCCAGGGGTTGACACAATCCAAGTTTTTTGACACTGTTATTGTTGTGGATAGCATGATTCCATTCCATGAATTCCTAAAATTATCTCATCAAGAAGGTTTCATCTTTGGCCTCGGGTAATGAGGAGCATAACACTTTGTACAATGTGGCCATTTTTGACTGTAAAAGAAGCAAAATAGTAATATGGTGCAGTGCACTGTTCATATGACAGTCCAATGACCAGATTCTACAGGAAACAAAAAAGCAACAACAAGAACTGAAAACTCAGAAATTGTGAGATCATTAACCCCTAAAATATGTTTTGCATCAAACTTCAGCTAAAAGTTGCAGTTACATACAAATTTTTAATATTTTTGTTGAAAGAAGCCTATCGATGTCTGCGTGAAGTTTCATGTGCCAGTGTGGGAGCTAATTTTAAAGTGTGAATGTTTGACAGATCTGTTTTAGAGAACTTGTCAACTTAAGCATTTTTCCATATAAAGTTTCACTTGTTAAAAAAAAAGACAGCCAATTTTCAACTTTCAGCCAAGGTGTTGTCATCCAAAATTAGCGGACGTAGTCTTTGTCTGAATGGTTCAGCCAGCTTGCTCTTTTTAAAGTGCAAATGATTGAGTGACCTATTTTGGAGAAAGGGTATTGTTTTTATTAGAACTAGTTTTCATTTATTTTTTTCACTGATTCAAAACAACAAAACAAAACAGTCAGTTTGCAGCAAAGGTCCCATTTTTAAAAAGGTAAAAATTGTAAATCTGTATAGCTTGATTTTTTTTATCAACTAAACCTTAGTCTGCAAAGTTTTAGTGGGGAATTGTGGGCATAGTTCCTTTACTTATTCTTAGCAGCATGTATCTCCAGTGTTGAATTGTCTTTTTCAAGAAAAAACTGATGCCAAAATTAACCGTCACTTGTCCAAATTTTGAGAAAACCAAGTCATCTTTTTTTGATAATTATTCTTTAACAATCCTTTCAAACTCAGAGTGGTGATAGAGTCTTGTAATGTGATTTCTTTTTAATGAAATGCTTTAGAGTGACCTTTCAAAATGAATCCTCTGTGGCAGTACTGTTACGTAGTGTTATTACTTTTACTGCATTTTACAAAATTAAATTTGGAATTTTGCTGTATTTTGAATTTTATCTCTTCTGGAAGAAATGAAAACATTTTTGTTATTATCTACAGGGATGCAGAGCCAAGTTATCATAATGCTGGTGACTACAGTGTGCCGTATGGTGGAGTACCTGCGCATCATAATACATGGCAACACCCTGATGTTCAGCAAATGCAAAATGCGCAACAGGATGCTAGACAACAACAGAGGTTCATTGTATGATTCCTCATTCAGCTGCTCAGATTTTAGGCATGGTCCAAATATATGTTGCAGTTAATTTTTTATCTCAGTTAATTTTTATTTTTCCTTTGTTTCAATTTCATTAGCATACATAACCATACCCAACAACAAAGAAAAACTAAAATAATTAACGGAGATGAAAAATTAATTGCAACATATATTTGGACCATGCCTAAAATCTGAGCAGCTGACTGAGGAATCAAATCATGTAGTCAGTATCTACCAAACAGAGATACCCTGTTATGAAAAAAATTAAACTCAAGTTTGTGGCCTAGATGCAGTATTTCATGGTTACTATTTCCCTGATTCCTGAGCTCTAAGCTGTGATAGTCCATCAATTAAATTTTCTGCAGAATTTATGGTTATTTTCTGAACAGGGATATCCTGTTTCCAGAAGCAGCTGCAACAAAAACTGTTGAAGTTTGTTTTGCTGCAGCTTGTATTTTCCTTTGAAAAGTTATAGTCTTAGAACTTATTTATAATACCAGGAAATAGTGGCTAGCCTTCCCCTGAGGCAGTAGCCACAAAAAAGCTTATTTATTATGCACGGCAGTATCTTTTAGTTTCATATTATTTTTTTTAGACCTGATGTAGATCAGCAATCACAGGCATCCCAGGGTAATCATGCCCCAGCCATGATGACATTTAAGCAGTTCTTAAATGCTCAAGATGACAACATTGGTGATGAGGAAGCATTCAACAAATATCAAGAATACAAACTGGAATTTAGAAAAACTCAAATGAGTGATTTTTTCCAGCAACACAAGGAAGAAGAGTGGTATGTAGTTCATGTAAATCGAGCTATGCATGTGTCAATGGAATTTGCTATAATATAAAAGGTAAATAAAGGGGTTTATTGTGGGCGACAAGAGGAGCCCGTTCGCCCCCAATCCTAATCTCCAGGTTGTTATCAAGCATGCCTTGCATGTATGTAGCCAGTATTCATTTGGACTTCAACTAAGGGTGAATGGAATGCACAGTATGCGATTTGATCACTTGCGTTTGGACCTTCTATCACTCGTAATCTTGACCATCTATCGCGTGAAACTTGCTTAAAGCACAGTGTTGAAGCACAGGCATTTGAACGTGGATCATTGCTACCCGCACTCCATAACGTTTGGTTAATACTTGTAAAATAAGAAGGGACATACAGTTAATGTTTTGTATCTTCTTCAATTGCTGTTTATGATGTAGAATGTCTTTAGGGCCAATTAGTTCTTGCAGACTGCAATCACTCAAAAAGTCAAAGAACTTTAGCAGCATTTTGTGCAACTATTACCCAGTAAATATACTTGGATGTGCTTCTATCTGAATGGGACAAGGGCCTAATGACTAAGGACACTGTATCCATCAGTTTTTTGTTTCTTTGCTTGTTTGTTTAAGGTTCTGGCATTGATTCCAATCTGGAAATCAGTTTATTTTGACCCTTGCCTACGACATTCTGTCATCTACATAATTGTAGCTAGTATCTAATTCCAATGGAGCCATGTCTAAGATAAAAAATTGCTCTATTTTTTTGCAAACTTTATTAGCTTTGTTTTCACATTTAGATAAAAAGAACGGGCCTTCTTGTTTGTTTTTTTTGTACTCTTCACACATTCAGAGCATCACCAATCTTTTTCTGATGTAGTAGTGTTAAATAAGAATTAAAGTAATGCTCATTTTTATGTTTATTTTGCTAACTAGTTAATGGCCCTTTCCTTTCGCAGCAAGCTGTGTTGTTGTTCTGTCAGGCACATGCATGAGATAGCCAAAGCCATATCGATCGGGACCTTTATGCATCGCACTTTAACAAAACCTCGATTTCTTTTGCATGAGGCATAATGCCTAGAACTCTTTATACTGCACAAAGCAGTTCATTAGGCAGATTGGTAGCAGGGAACAGGAGCCACGTTTAAACCCCACGGTATAGAGTGAGGTTCATATTTTGTATAATTTGACCTCAGTCAGTCTTTCTACATGAATGCTATAAAAATAGCAAGTGTTTTAATAATGAGAGAGTGAAAAGGCAGTAGTACAAATGTATCACAGTGGAGGCCAGGCAAGACAGCGAAGATGGATGAGTAAGTCCATGCGGGTACTCGCACTATTTGTATTTTTTAAACCATCTTTCTCATCACTTTCCAAAGTGATATGTTTGATTTTGTCTTATTTTTAAAGGTTTAGAACTAAATACCACCCTAAGGAATCAGCAGCTCGACAGAAGGAGTTAAAGAAGGCAATGAAAAGGCGGCTTTCGGTCTTTCTAAACCTGTTGAAGTCAGGGAGAGCTGATGCTATATCATTGGATATTGATAACTCTGATGCTATTGTGAAACTTCTGGATGCTGGTATTGTTTTTCCTCTCAAGTGATAACAAATTTAGGTCTCTATACACAACATGTACAATGACATCTCTGAACTCCAAGGTTTGAAGTAAATTCATAGTCTACAAGCAAGGCTTGCTAGTAAAATTTTTTTTTTTCTAGCAAAAGTCAAGAGCCTTGTGAAGAGTGTTAAGTTATTCTCAGACTGTGTTTATACACGCAGTGGAGTGCAAGCATGCAGCTAGAACACACATAGGTTTACATATTATTTTAACAAATAGACAGTGGCCGACATGAATGCTCTTTCTTTTCCTGGTACTGCTCAATAATATATACATAGTTGTTATGGCTCAAATTTATACTGGAGGAATGCTTAATGGCTTTGTTAAAGGATATTACTTCTACTGGCAACCTTCCCCAAACCACTCACATTTTGCAAGTGTAAATTTGAGCCCTGAATTTCCCCTTAAAAGAGATGCTCTTGAGTATGGTGTGACCAGTCAGACTTTCCTCAGTACTCTGTTCCACTTTCCCTTTAGTCATCTTTTAAAGTAATTTCGACATCTTCTTTGTAGTTGTTATAAAGTTAGAAGGAGGCAGTGACAGTGATCTGGCTGTACTGGAGTGTCCGCCCACTCCACCACCTGAACGAAGACGGTCATCATCTAATCCTTTGATGTCCCCAAATGGTAATGACCCTGCAGAACCTTTTGAGGAAAAGAAAGATGGAACTGTTGATGAAACAGCGCAAACCTCTCAGAATGACAAGGATGCAAAGAAAGGTAAAAATAATGTCCTGCAGATGGCTTTTTGTCTCTCTTTTAATTTGGGTCTTGCAATTTGGCCAGAAACATCATGAAACTACATGTATGGGCATGGTCACATCAGCCCGTCTTTGTCAAGTTTAACAGTTTAATGTAATTAATGTATATGACAGTATGAAAAGCAATGTTTGAGAACCATCTGTGTCTGTGTTGCTGTTATTGCCATTTATTTTTCCAAGTTTGAAGTTTAATAGATTTCTTGACTGAATTTTTTTTTTACAAAAGAAATAAAAATAACAAGACCTATGCCCCCAAAACTAGTTAACCTATAAGGGAGTCACGCGAACTGGCTAAGATGGACGGATGTGTGTTGAGTGCTCCACGTAAAATTTTCATTTTTTTGTAAAATTATATTGATGTTTAATTGTTCTTTTTGCTTTTGTCTATTTGTTTCGTACTCATGTTTCGTGTTGTACACTTTGCCTGAGTCTATTGCCAACCTAAGAAGAGAAAATAACAGTCTCAAGTCTAAAGTTTCAACATTAACGTCTTATTAAATTGTTTAATACATTGGGTTAGTCTCTCTTTGTAATCGTTATGTAGTTGCCTTGTTTTATGCTAGTTTATTGTATTTATTGTACTGTAGTGTCTGTACTGTTATTTAGTCCATCTATAGATAAACCTTGTACTTGTAATATGTCTTCAGCTCCCCATGCCTCAATTAGTAAGTTCATAAGCTATTTGCGGGTGGGAAAGTAATGTAATTAGTTATATCTAATTTTCAATTATTAAATTAGTTGTTGTTGGGTTTTGTTCTTGCACTGCATGGCCCAAGGCAACTGTCTTTGCCTTGGGTGGCAATGAAATCTTACCTATTGCACAGAATGTAAGTGCTAAGCAATCTGAATCCGAAGTCTCAAAGCTTTTAAGTTGCCTTCAATTAGTTCTAACAGGACAAACTTAACAGTGTTTTGCTAGTCAATTTTTAGGGAGATATTTGTTTGTTTTTTGTGGTGTTTTTTTTTTAATTTGTGGCTTGAACTTTCACAACTTTATACAAAGCCTTTTATTCATAATGTTTTTCTTTTCAGATTCAGTACTAGAAACTGGTCCTGTGTCCCCATCATCTGTACCTCTACCCTCAGCCCCTCCACCAGCCTCAGCAAAAGCCACTGCAAAAAAGGAAGAGAATGGAGATGTGAAAATGATGTCAGTAGCCAATCCAACACCTGAACAACAACAACTGCAGCAGCAGGCCCAGCAGTACTATCACCAACAACAGCTGTATTATCAGCAGCAGGTAAATTAGGGCATAGCTTCTTTGACTCCTTACCCTCGATCCCATTCGAAAGCCCGATTTTCCCATGCTTATTTTGGGGAGTGGATAGTCAAATACAAGGCATTTACAAACAATTACTTTACTTCAATGGGGTAATTCAACTGAATATTAACTTTTACTGACGACATCTTGTGAGAGAATTATTTTTTGAAAGAATCTGTGTGTTGTCTTCCCCACCTCTAGGTTAGAATACTATGCATTGTTGTTACATATAATTTATGGCAGATGCTTCCTGGTCAATGATTCTACAGTTTGTGTGGCCATTCATTCTTTTAGTGTACAACAAAATTCTTATAGTGGGCTGTGTGAGGTAGTTTCTGCAGAATGTGATGAACAACAACCACAGATTTAGCCAAAACGAGGCCTCAGGCTCCGAGGTCTTTCACTTGCATTACCCTGAGGAGTCAGCACATGTGAAATTCAATGTTTGAACCAGGCCTAATGATACATGTATAATTTAAAATAGAAGAGATTAACATGAATTTAAAAAAACAAAGCAAATGTTTTTTGTTATGGTGTTGAAATCATGATGTACAATTGTAACTCCTTTACGCTTTATGATTTCAAGAACTTACCATCCATCCCCTGTCTGTGTTATGTTTGATTTTGCAGTATGGCTATGGAAACTATGATCCACAACAATACCCCAAACAGGTGACACAAGAACAGCAACAGGAACCACAGACATCCCAGTCACAGAAGGATCAGGGTGCTCAAAAAGCTACCAAAAAGGTAGCTTATAAATGTCACTGAATAAAACCTGTACAGAATTTGTTACAGTACTAGCATCTATAGCGGCATTAACATTATGCTGTTGAGGTGCAAGTAAGCAACTTATAAAGTCAGTCAGTAAGTCAGTCAGCTGGTACATATATATTTAGTAAAATCCAACTAGTGGTCTATTATCAATGCTGCGTTCTGATTGGTTGAGCTACTACTAGGCTATATGTTATAGCCCCCTAGTAGCGAAAATCGTGGGCTTTTAACTACAGGCTGTTGCTAAAATTTTTTTATTCTCGATATTTTTGACCAACTAGTTGGATTTTACTAAAACAATAATATTCCCCTCGCCCTCATGGCCTCTGAGTTAATAGCCCATTCAGCCTTCGGCCTCATGGGCTATTGACTCAGAGCCCATTCGGGCTCGAGGAATAATTGTTAAATATCAAAGTAAGAATGAAATAGGAAAGGGGGAAAACCGTTAGGTCCTCAGCACCTTCAATAATCTAACCCTTGTGTGTAGAACCACTAGGCATGTAACTATCTCTGGCAGCTACCATCCCTAGTGTCTATATCTCCAAACAGTACTTTAACTAGTTCTTGGCTCTGTTGTACATGTATTGGCCTTGTAAATGTTGTTTAATTTTTCTAAGATACTAATACAGTCAGCTCTCTCTAAGACGGACATCTTTGGGACTGGCACTAAATGTCCATCTTAGAGAGGTGTCCATCTTATAGGGAGTCAAATAAAAGGAGTAAAGAAAGGCAGGGACCAACTCTAAGTGTCCGTTTTACATAGGTGTCCATCTTATAGAGGTGTCCATTAAGAGAGAGCACATGTAGACTGTATTCAGATTTGCTGAAGTTACGACATGTGTAGAAGTTGATACCTTCAACACTCACCCAATTATGTTAGGACAGCCCACACCTTCCAAAAGTTTTTAGTGAAATTACTGCAGCTGCCATCTAATGCACTTAAAAATGTCACTTAAAGGTGAGAGAACTCAGAGAGAAATAAATTTGTTTTGAGTATAGGAGGATGAACCCAAGAAGAAGCGCAAACGTCGCCACCGTGAACCTTATTATTATGATGCTATGGATGACGAGAGCGAGAGTGAGTCTGAATCCGACTCAGAACCTGAGCCTGCTCCCCCTGGGGAGGAAATGTCACCAGTGGAAAGTGGAAAGGAGAAAGAACTGTTGCCCCCAGGGGTGGAGGCTGAGGCACCAAGCATTGATGAAAGCTTAGTACCACCAGGTGAGTATTGACAAAAATCAGTTTATTGGCATCACTTGACAGTACCTTATATATTAAGCAACTTTTGTTTACAGTAGACATTTGTAAGCTCATTCACACCTTGATTGCCCTTAATTGCCATTGTACAACTTTGTCCCCTGTAATACTGTAGTCTTGTGATTCATCTCCAGACAACCCTGATGCCTAATTTTTGCAGGGATGACATCTTTTAAACCATACTTAAATGGGTGTAATTCAGTCAGAAGACTTGAGAAAAGTGAAAAATCTTATTTAACTTTGATCAGAAAATTCCATTGAACACCTTTTCCACTACCCACCTGTGCTACCATGTATAAACTATTTCACGATCCTTGAGGTTTTGGCAAATTTCTTTTCCCTGAAGTGAATAGATCCAATTAAATGTTGTGTAGAAGAAAAAAAATTGGTGAGCATAAAACAACCAAATCTGCCCATAAAATGGTAGTTTGGGTGGAAAAGATAACTGAAGGGGATTTTTTTTTGCATTGTATTATAATAAATAATAATGTTCCCTAGTCTATCTACCTGAGAACCATAGAAGTTTCTGTGAAAGTCTTTGGACAGGCCCTAATGCAGTGTCTTTTTTAAAAATTGTTAGTTGATGTAGGGGTAGATGCACCTAAACCCAGTGAAGTTGAAACAAGTGAGCAACTTCCAACAAGTTCTTCAAATTCTGAAAAGCAGCCAAGTGCCACAACAGATGAAAGTAAGCCAGGTGCAGATACAAAACTTTTCTGTATATACTCCAGAGGACTCCAAATTCAAACATTTATTTTGTAGGGAGGCAGGGTAGCCGAGTGGTCAGTGCATTGGACTTGTAATCTGGTGACCGCGGGGTTTCATCTGCAGATGAACAAAATCTCTGCAGAGTGCACGTAAATTTTCTTAACCAACAAAATAACATTGTTCTGAATATAAGGAAGCCATCGGTATACCTACATGTCCCACACCTAATTGTAATGCATCATTGATAGAGTCCTGCCACATGATTTGTTGTACTAAACTGATGACTCAGTTGGACATGTGCCGTTATACAACAACCTTTATGTCCTTTCAGTGTAAAGTTATGTGCAATTCTCCTCAAGAATAAAACTAGAAATAACTCTTGATTCTTGACTTTATTCCCTACAAAAAAGTCTGTCACTTGACTCCAAGGTTTCATAGCCACGTCTCTGATATTAATTCATGTATTATACAGATTCTGGTGAGCCTGCTGTAGGATCCACCCAGCCTGAATCCATCAGTGGCAGTAATGGAGTATCACAAGGAGGAAAAACTACTGAAGTGGAAACTGCTGTAAATCCACAAACTTCAGGTACTCATACCTTTGAATGAAACTAGTCTTGTTTGTAATGCAGAAAAGATGTGAAACATAATAGTCTATTAAAACCATTATGTTCAGATTACTGTTATTTTGATGTTTGGGTTGCATGTAGGTATATTGGGTAGACCTTTTACGAAACAGTATTGCAAGTCTTACATTTTCTATTTGGTAACCTTAACAGAAATTTAGGAATTCTGTTTTCTCCTTTTATAATCTACATCACTCTTGGCCAAGCTCCATTCTGGCTTTTCAAAGGCATACCTTTGAAGTTTCTTTTTCCTATCTTGTTTGTTATGATGTGTAGCTTATTGTATCATGCATGGATCAGATCTAAACTTGGTAATCAAAACATGATTGAATTTTTTTCAACAGATGACACAGCTGCCGACTCCACCCAAGACCCAAACACCAAAGAAACCAAACAAACGTTCCCTGCTGAGACCAGCAGTATTGAACAGGCCGAGTCAAGCAGCTCTTCTGTCGCCCCTCCTGAGAAGGACTCTGATTTGGTTGGTAGTACTGTCAATGGTAACAATACTGTGACCGCAAAGCACCAGGAAGCTGAAATGATCCCTGAATCCAGCAGCGAGGCGCAGGAGAAACCAGAGACGCCGGTAGTATCTTCAATGGAGGCAGAACCGTCCAGTCTGGCATCATCTGCTGTAGAACCCTCTACACAGGCACTGTCTTCTGAAGAGGTATACCTTGAGGATTCTAACTACATGAACAAAGCGCATGTAATATTATTCTATTGTTATGAAATCTGATGTTGCTTCATATACCCAAGGTTATGTATTTCATATACACTGTTCACTGGTGGCAATAAAGACACCTGAAGGAGGGTCATAAGATCTCTTTCAACAGATAACCCACCCTACCCAGGAAAGGTTGGCCATAGAACTGGGGTCTACATCCCCTACTCTACTCGAACTGTGGTGTAGGTTCTTTGTGTCTCATAAGACAAGTGAACGTGCTTTGAGACGGGACCTACAGTTTTTCGTCCTTATCTAGAAAGTCTAAACCATTTGCAAAATTCATGTCACTACAAAGGCAGCACTTTCTTTTCAGCTATTCAAAGACCCTGAGGGTTGGTTATTTAAAGAAAGTCTAACTTAGACCACGGTTTAGGAAATCTTTCAACCTGCAGATGTCTTCCTTAGTGGGTCATTTTAAGAAGATGAATGCTTTTCTAGTCTACACCATATGCTTTCATGAAACTGTTCACAATAAAATTAAAAGTGGCGTTTACACAAAAGCATTCGGCAAACTGAAAATGGCTTACAATGGGGTTTTGTTAAACACTGGTTAAACTCTTTTCCCCGATTACTATGAGCTTGACCCCAGATACTTTCATACGAAACAACTCGAAAATGAAATCAAAAGAACTTCCTTGTTTTTCAATTCCCCGCCTGTTAATTGCATATAACTGTCAACTTGAAATCTCAGTGACAGCCCTGGTTCTGTATTTACTGTAAATCTAGAAACCAGAGCAAGTTGATTCAAACAAAGTTGAAGAGGCAAAGGAGGATTCCAACAAGTTATCAGAAAAGAAGGAAGCTGTGGAGGAAACTACTCCCGTTAAAGAAGTAGTAAAAGACAGCAAGGAAAACACAACTGAAGAGAAAGAGAAAGACACAGCTGAGGAGCCAATGGAGACTGATGAATCAAAACAGTTGTCAACTGTAGGAGAACCTCGCGCACTTCACAAAACATTCTCTTTGTTCATGAGGAGTGTACCACCAGGAATATCAAAAGCTGACATTGCTGCAGTAAGGAGATTTATTTTTTAATGTGGCTAAATATCATTTAGGCAAAGTTAAACTCGAGCGAGTTGGCCAGCAGTCTTCTCCCACTTCAGTATGTGACCTACGGGGCGGCCCGCGGGGAATTGCAGGGCTCCTTGTGTGCCCTTTTGCTAGTGTTGCTTTGCATTGTAGCTTTGCTTGCTGATTGTAGCGGATCATTTCTTAGCCTTCTTGCAAATCAGTGCGGATTCTTGCTGATAGTCGCGGATCAATGTTTGCCTTCTTGCGAATCATTGCGGATACCTCCTCTCTGCTTATTGCATTTGGCCCCCCACTAACCTTTAAGGCACCAGTTCCCAACCTCATCATTAGCGATGAGTTTAACTCACAAAATCAGTTATGTGAGAGCAGATATGATCCTTGCAGTTGAATAAACAACCTAAGCAGTTGAAAAAGAACCTGCGAGATTAATATCCTAATATTAAATTCTTAAGTGTGACCATTCAAATGAAAGCTACCGAAAGCTTATCTCTTTTGAAACTGTGTATTTGACTGTCGAAGTTTATCCTTACTCTTCATTCTGGATGAAATTGTATGGTGTGACTAGCAGTACACTTATAGTCTTGAATGTTACCCTTTTCTGTTTCAGATGTGCAAGAGATTTGCTGGATTTCTTCGTGTTGCACTCTCAGACCCGAGTCCTGACAGAAAGTAGGTGTCTCTCTAATTAATCATGCAGTCTTTAATAATTAGGGTCAGGTTTGTTAAGTTTTGCTTTTTTGCCAACTCTTTGGGTCCTCCTATAGTAGGTGGGTCCATAGTATCAGGAGGGGTAGAGTGGGCTGGAACCTCCCATTTGAATAGTGCAGAGGTTAAATAAGCCCCCACCTCCAGTCCCCTTCCCCCCTTATTATTCTTGACAATGAAACAAATAAATTATAGAGTATATCAATTAAGATGACTGTAACACTCCATGTGCACTGATCTGGTATGGTTCATTTACGTGCTGAAAGTTCAAATTTGTTTTTTCATCTTCCTTCGGCCTCATGACCTCCAAGCGTTTCCACTTTGCATTAAAATTCTTTATTGAAAATTTATACCATCGTCTTCGCTTAAATAAATAAGCCCCCCACCCCCCTCCCTCATCGTGCCGGGTGGGCTTAATTAGAGCATTAGTTAGGGTATTAATGTGTGATTCAGCCCTTATTCGTGGCTCACAATTGTGTTGCTATTGCTGGCAATGGAAAATGTAAAAAACATTGTCTAATTGTCTCTGTAGGTTCTTCAGACGGGGGTGGATCACTTTTGACAGAAGCGTTAACATAAAGGAAATCTGTTGGGAGCTAAATAACTTAAGAGTGAGTTTTCCTTTCCTTTTTTCTTTTTGCTTTTTTTTAAATATCTGTAAATCTAATGAAATACCACGAAACGAAAGCATTTTATTTCTTTTTCCTGTGAAGGTGAAAGATACAGAATTGAGTCCTGTTGTTAACAGAGACCTCTCTCGGCGAGTTCGCGGAGTTTCTGGTGCCGCTACAGCAAAGCAAGTTATCAGAGATGACATTAAACTTGCTGCAAAGCTCATCCGGGAATTGGACAAAAGAGCCGGCATCTACGAGAAAGAGAGTAAAGAGGAGACTGAGGCGAGAGAGAAAGCAGAGAAAGAAGCTGCTGAGGTAGGCTAACTATTCTGACCAATCACAAAACGCTGCACGTGTTTGAATGAACCAATAAGATCCTGAAGTAGCGACGTGTAGCCGATGCAAAGCACGGGAAAACGCGTGTTAGCGAGTCGTGTGGTTTTGGCTTTCCTTCCTTATTCAGGGTTCTATCTAGGGTATTTGAGGGGTAGAAGCTTTCCCCCAAAATGCCCAGCTTCCCCCCAAAAAATATTGTTGTCATTACAGTATATAAGTCACTATATCGAAAAAAATCATCAAGACGCGACGAGGTTAGTGCACACACTGTAACATTTCTCAAAATTGAGTCTCAAAATGCACCAGATTGCATCTCAGCGCATATTCATTTCAAAAAATTTTCGGGTGGGGGACCCCTCTAAGAGGCTTGTCGCCTTCGGCCACTAAGGACTTCTCCCCCAAATTGATAAATCCTAGATAGAACCCTGTTATTGGTCTAGAAAGTGGCGTGTTATTTTTCTAGCCAACCGCAATGGAAAATCAAGGTAATTAAAAAGTTAACTTCGACACTGGATTAAAAATCGCTGTAATATAGAACCGATTTGGATTTAGACTTTCTAGTGAAACGGGATAGGTGCTATTGAGGTCTTAGCCTAAGTGCCGGCCGATGATAGGCAGTCCAGAGAGTCTATTTTGGTGCAGGGTGAGCCATATCTTGGTTTTACTTACAATCCTGTGCCTTTTGAAATTTTACTTTATGCACAACGCAAAGCAAAAAACACCCCTTGTAATTTTGACAGCATTACAAGATTGTACGGTCTTTGGCCTTGTAAACTACTTTTAAATTTTCACCTCATGTTGAAACTGGTCGGTAAATAAAACCTTTAAACACAGAAACAGGTTGATAAATTAAGTTCGCCTTGGACTTACTCGTTCTTTTCTGCTCGGCAAGATGCGACTGTTGCTTAAGAGTAAGAAGCTGGGTTGTTGAATATTTTTCAGAAAACAGAAGAGGGCGAAGAGTGTGAAGCCAAGCCAGTTGACGACTCCGACATACCAGACCTTCCCAACGAAAACCCCATCCTGGCCTCGCTTTCAGAAGACGCGACCGAGGAGGAAGGAGGTGAGGAGATGGAGCTCATGGGAACAGCCTCGCCAACTCAAGGGGAGTCTGGTGACAAGCCTGAGGTGGACCTGTCACGTGACAGTGGATTGCTGAGAGTGTTGGATCGTTTAGTTTTGTACTTGAGAGTAGTGCATTCGCTGGATTACTACAATGGCTTGGATTACCCGTATGAAGATGAAATGCCCAACAGGTGTGGGATAATTCACGTGCGTGGAGCCACACCAGAAAAGTGCACGCTGGTTGAAGGTATGACGTCAAACTTTTACAATCAATTAACTTGTTACCGGACTCGACCCTTCATACTAAATTTTCTAGGACGCGTTTGATGATGCGTTCTCTTAGCTACACCGGTCTAGCATAAGTATACCATGTACACTGTACGCATTATTAGATTGGATTTTAGAGACCTTTAGTTTCTCAGACGAGGACGACTAGAAGTACGAGATTTTCTCTATACTAAGTAGTGCGCTTGCGCGAACCAGCGTGCGTCATTTTGGCGGGAAAACCTGGTAGCCGTCGTCATTCTACGTCGAGTTTTAGCGAGAGTGTCCTAGTGGCGGAAACCAGTTATCAAATGTTAAAACTTTTACCGTTTTGCGGTCTGGAGAGGGCTTAACCTCCTTGAATAAAAATAACCGTGTTGACTTTCATGGTGAAAAACAAAAAATGAGGCTCTCCGGGGTGTCCTCATCATCGAATCTAAAGGTCTCTTTTTACGGCGTGTCAGGTGGTGTTAGATGTTCGCTGATATTAACTACGTGTGAAAACCATGCACTAATTTTTATTTTAAAAATCTTGGTCTCACTTCTTAACAGTTCAAGAATGGCAGAAGGGTTTAAACCAGAGGCTTGAACCATTTTGGCAAGAAAAAGAGTCGTTGAAGGACGAAGAAGTTGTTAAGCTCGGGAAAAAAGATCCTGAAGCATATCCTTTGAGTAAAACAGCATAATGTTAATCAGCAGTTGGACAAACACAGTTTCTTATAACCGTGTCATTCTGTCGTGGCAGTTAGGATGCTGCTCCATAGGTTAACTTTGCTACTGAATATTTTTTAATATTTCTTGTAAAAGGGAATCGCTGTCCAACTTTTCAAAGTGATACCTTAAAATTGTCGTCCGTTCCCTTCCAGTATCCTCACTATAGGAAATCCTGCAAACGGCTGATAAAGCCTTTACGTGGCTCGGATTACTTCGTTGGAGAGTGCGTCCCATCCATAGCAAGGAAAATAAACATCGTGTCCTGGATTAGTCCCTCGTGCTGTTTATGTAACACCTAAGTAAAGCATTCCCCGAGTTTTATGGCCTTAACATAGTTTACTGAAACAGAGAGGTTTGTTGAAGCTAACACTCAGGAATTGGCAAAAGATAAGTGGCTCTGTCCTCTCAGCGGAAAGAAATTCCGAGGGCCCGACTTTGTTAGAAAGCATATCTTCAACAAACACATGGACAAAGTGGAAGCTGTTAGAATGGAGGTAAGTTCTGCTGCCCCCTTTGAAAGATCAGCAACGCGTATCATGTTTACCGGTTACTCGAAGGTGATCTGTCCAGAAAATGGCTCAGTTTGCGTGGTGTTATTATAGACAGAATCTCGTGAATGCAGATATCCAAAATTTCGTTGTAAAATACACGAGTCTCTGTCAAATGCCTGCATTGCGTTTAAGCCTGAAAACTTTCTTGTTCTATATCAGACTAGTTTGTTTTAGTTTTCTCGCTAATTTGCAATCAGGTCTCAGGACTTAAAACTTTGCGCTGGCTTGTAGTAGAATCCCAGGTGTTATATCATTGATTTTTTCTGTGATTTCTTGTGAAATTTAAAAGGTTATTAAAATGATTTCCCAAGAAAATTACTGCTAAGGCCTCGTAAAGTATGTTTCAGTTTCTTTCTTTTGTTTGTCGCACAGTTGGCACCAAACATGGATATTTTTGTTCCATAGATTTGGTTTAATTTATATCCTGTGCTATATTAAATCTTACTTTGCAACACATGGTCAAAACATCACTTGTAATGCTGACTGTGTTACAGAAGTGTACGGACAATTTACAGCCATTAAATGTCCTTGGCCTATCAATACTGTCTGCTAAAGAAAACTTAGACTTGGCTGTCAAATGTAAGTTGCAGCTATATTTCTGTTAAGTGGCTCCTCTTCTTCTCATTTTATGAAATGCACCGTTCTCTTGACAATAAGCCTTTGTTTGACTCTTCCGCAGGCGGAATTCTTCAACAGATACTTATCAGATCCCAAACGGCCACAAATGCCTGAGGCTCCAGCATCACAGAGGCCGCCTGGAAACCAGATGGGTCAAATGTATGGACAACATCAACACTCACAAGGCATGATGGGATGGGGACCTAGACCCCAAATGATGATGTACGGTAAGTGACAGGATGTTTACTGGCTTGCCTGAACCGAGCATGCGTGGAAGGCCGGGGAAAAGGACTATCTCCCTCCTTTTCCCCTTTCTCTCTTACGCCTTTTTGACGCCTTCCACTTGGGTTGGACTGAGAGTATAATACAAAGAAGTAGTGCTGCCAGAGAGTCTGGAGTGCGAGGCAGTTGATGCATGCATGAGAAAGCTTTGGTCTGGTGATAAGGACGGGTAAACATGCCAAGTTAGGGAAGCGTGTCCCGCATCTCAGTGATCAATTGAGGCTTTGGATGAAAAATTACATTGGTTTGTATGAAATTGTCCACCCCAACCTTTAACTTTTTTTCATTGTGTGTAACTCGCTGAAGCGTAAAGGTCAAGTAATACGGGCAACATTTTCGCACAACTTGTCGCGCAACATTGTTGTGTTGCAAGTTGAAAAGCGTTGTTTCCCGTATTACCACCCTCGCTCTCAACTTGTCACGCAACAAATTTTGATGTTGCAAGTTGTGGCAACATATTGCGCAAAGTAGACCTAAGTTCTACTTTTTGCAACAAACTTTCAATTTTATCATTTGCATCACAACTTGCTACACTTCACAACACTTGTGATTGGTCAATTTTCCCGCACCAAAAACGCGGGAAAGATGGTGAGTAAGTGCGCGCTTGACCTCGGGCATATCCGATTTGGGCAAAGTAAACATGGCCGAAGTTGTGGAGGTTGAGAATGCTGAAACCCAAGATTGTGAATTTATTAGTCAAAAAATGTCAGAGGCCCAAAGAAAAGATTTGTGCAAAGAACTTGAAAAGCACTCTTGTCTGTGGGAAACTTGTGGACCAGAGTATAAAAACAAGTCACGGAGGTCAAGAGCTCTGGATGAGTTATGTCAAAAATTTAACATTTCACCAAACTGTCTTAAAAAACAGCTACATAGCCTTAGAACGGTATTGACAAGGGAAGTAAAAAAAGAAATCACAGAAGGTCAACAAGCCATTTTGTTTGCTGACACAAAAACACACTGTTGACCAATCACAACGCATGATTTTTTCAAAGAGCCGCAACTTGCAACATCGAAATTTGTTGCGTGACAAGTTGAGAGGGAAGATGGTAATACGGGCAACAGCCCTTTTCAACTTGCAACGCAACGATTTTGCGCGACAAGTTGTGCGAAAATGTTGCCCGTATTACTTGACCTTAACGCGGGAAAAAACTATTGATTTTGTTTTTGAATTTTAGACTGTACAACTTTGTTTCTGGTTTGACCGTGAAGAGGATCACTCGCATTTCTCAACAAAATAAGTTCAAACTAAACCGGGAAAAGCAAACGGCTTTGGAAGGCCAAGAAAAAGAAACCGAGTACTGATTCAGTTTCTCTTATCTGTCAACAGGTCCCCGTGGTCCTTATACTCCCCCAAGCTACGGGGGATACGGACATGAGATGTACGGTAGAGGACACACGTTTCCGCCAAAACCACGAAGGTAACAAGAAGAAAGGCTAATTTTGGGCCCATCTTTCTCTCACGGAAAGCACTCCGTGTCCCTTCCGTAAGCAGCAGTTAATGCTCGCGTTCCGCGAAACGTGCTCTTATGAATGACACTCAGGGTGTGATTCCCTGAGAGAAACGTCGGGCAACTTTACTTTCACCTCCATGGCGCTCAAGTGAAGAGGGTGAAAGGTAAAATGACGCTCACGAGGACGCCAATTGTGCACTTTGCGTTCTCGCGCGCAATATTTTCCCCTCCTCCCTTCCCTCTGGGGCCCATCTCATGGAGGGAGGGTTTGCTCTATGGTTGTTTTAGGGTGGATGTTGTTAGTCAAATTCCAGGGTAACAACAAGATTCCTTTATGAGTTAATTGGCCAGTCGTAAGAAACGTCCAAAACACAAGACAGTCAGACGTCGAGAGAGCGATATAATACCCAGTGACGGCCAGACGATTCGCTTGAATCCGGGCGGTCTTCAAATAAAAACTGTTAATTAAACGTGGTTTTATTGTAGATTTGGGTACGGTGGTGGAGGAAGAAATAAAGGAGGTGACAGGTTAGTTGGATAAAGCTTTTTCAGGGCGCTCTTCAGTCTCGGAGGAGAGCAGGAACTTCCGAGGAAAATAACACAGCCTTAAGCCGTGTAAATATTTAATTCAAACTCTTATTAATATTTCATAAGGAAAAAACAGACAAAAAAATAAACTTTTAATGAGTGTCTTTATATCTTATAAAGACACGGCTAAACTTTACGTCCAATTTTTCACGCCGCGACAAAAAGCATGGGCGAGAGGGAAACTGGGCCGAGTTAACTCTCGCCAAGACTTCTGGGATCGTTACTAAGGACGTGTCAGTTAACTATTGGCCAATTTTATCCCATGTGACCAGTAACCGTCCCTTTTCTTCTGGTTTCTTTTTTTGCTTACACCATTCCAATGTACCCAAGCGTCACTGATGCAAGTAAACACGCAAATAGACCAACCTCCCGACTTCTCTGGGCGTTTTATGAGGCAATCTTTTGTAAGAAAAGCGTGTATAACAGATGTGATAATAGTTCAGATATTTCCATCACACTTTTTGTACTGTTAATCAGTAGCACCTCTAACGGTTAAAATTTCTAAGATTTGATGCAACATGAAATTCACTGGAAGTGATTGTAGTGATGGAATTCCCTCAGAGTCACGTGGTCTTGTGTCTTGTTGTACATGAAAGTTTTTTTTAACGCTTTAAGTCCCAATCACAGGGAACCCGAACGCTGTTTTTGCTTTATCACAATAAGTATGAGTCGTGTTAGAAGGGATTTATATCAGATCGACGACGGTTTACCTGAAAATAGAATGTGGGTTAGCGCAGAGCAAGTGTTTAAAGGGGCTGCGTTACGAGGATATTGCTGTCTTAGGTCAATTCTGGGATCACTTTACCTTTCTGTGAAACTGCCCACCTACCCCTCCCCTAAGCCAACATTAATACTTACTTCTCAGCTAAGGCAAAATGTTGGCTTAGGGGAGGGGTAGGTGAGCAGTTTCCCAGAAAGGTAAAATGATCCCAATTCTGTGCTAAAGTCATTACTTAGTGCCTTTACCCGCCCGTTGTGAAGAAGATAGAGTGGTTTTCGTTTGAGTGTCGTAAAACCAAAACCAAAGTAATTACTCTGGCCAATCACATAGGACACAGACAATACATTGAACCAATCAAAACTCGAAGTAATTACATGTGGCTGACGCAAAGCGCGGGAAAATGCATGCGAGCGCGTCACGATTGGCTTTGGTTTTACTTCTGATTGGATGAAAAGGTGGCGCGAATCTTTTAAGCCAATCGCATCGTGTAGAAAGTGCAAAACCAATTACTTTTCGACACTCAAATGAAAACCGCTCTATGAAACAGTTTTCACCGCCGCAGGATTAGCTCAGTCGGTAGAGCGCTTGACTGCAGAGAGGGAGGTCGCGGGTTCGATTGCCGGAGGCGGACCAATACTCTGGGTCTTAAAATAATTGAGAAATGAAGGTACTCCCTTTGCACTGCAACAGGTTAGACCTTCGCGTGGCTCTGATGACCACGTAAAATGGCGGCCCCGTCTCCAGTAGGAGACGTAAAAATAGTGTCCCCAATTAGTAATTTTCATGCTAAATACATTGACACTCAAATAATGCGCATTCATCAAGGAGCAGTAACGTTTTCAAGTTTCAATCCATGTTGATCCTTGCCATCCGTAGCCGTGGACGGCAGCAAACACTTTCAATGCCTAAATATAGTCTTAAATAACGAAACTGGACCATTATTTTTGGAACTCGATTGATGACAAGACACGTGTTAGGTTTTTAAAAAGATAACAAATAGCGTGACTGACACAGCCCCTTTAATCATCTGTTTAACCCTTTAATCCCCAACATCAACATGCGTCTTCTCCACACTGTTCTTCATACATTTCCTATGGTACTGCTAGAGAGAATTTGTTGTAACATCACAACATTCCATCTTTAATGATCATTTCAGTAATTCTCATGACCTGTCTGTTTGATCAGGTAGTGTTGTTGTTGGGAGAAATTGGATGTGGGTCACTATTGGGGCTTCAAGGGTTAACTCGCTTTCGCTCTCAAAGTTAAAGTCGGAGTCCTGTAATGTGGCTCTAACGAGTGAGTCTGCGGTGTGACCTAATTCAAGTCAAACCCCTCTGATAACACTTTCACAAGGCATTATTTAGTTTTTAGCTTTTTACAAAAATGAAATTTGGAATATTTGTCTTTGATCGATTTTGGCCACTTCTTGGAGTGGAATGAGTGGTCGAAAATACCAGAAGAAAAACTTTGCCAAGTGTGAGGAACATAAAAGTGCCAGATGACTGCCAAAATAGTAAGAGTTTGCTTGGCAAATTCAATATTTTGTGGCCAAATGCCACCAAATAATATTTCGTGGGACAAAAAGATTATACACTCTGTAAAACAACGTTTTGGGAGGCAGTAACACAACCATTTTTTTTTCTCGCAGAGGTTTTCATCGTGACCCAAGAACGATTATTCAGTACAAAGACCTGGATGCACCAGATGATGCAGATGCTTTCTAGACTGTACCGTTTGCCTCTCAAGTATCTCGCAATAAGCGAATCTTGCGCTCTTGACAGCAATGTAAAGGATGTCCAACGTGGTCATTTTTCCATACTGTACAAACGCACGCGGACTGAAATGGCGTCCCAAAGTATAGGACTATTTTTCACTCACAATTGTACGCAAGAGTAGAGTGTAGTGCGCTTGAAATGCTGTCTTAGAAATGAATATTTTCGTTCTGTACAAGGCTCAACTTTTTTGTAGATATTAGACAGATTAAAACAAATAACTCATCAAACAACTGTTCCATTTCTGCCTGTTTAGGTAGGTAATATTTATTCAAAGGGCAAAATGGCGGATTGGGGCTACTACGTATAGCACGAACCAGGCTTCTCAAAATTTGGAAACCAGAAAGAACATCTGGAAATAGCATTCGATCAGGCTAACTTTCTTTCTTTCTTTCTTTTTAGCCCTTTAACTGGAAAAAGGAATGTAATTTTTGCAATCAAGGAAACTCTCTAAATGTTTTCCCAATTTTTGATGGTCTTAAAGTAAACAAAATGAATGAATCATCACAAATCTTAGGCAACAATTTAACGGGGCACTTGTGTGAACCGGGATCGGAGACTATAATTTTTGTGTGAATTATGCACCATGTTAGGTAGTCTGTACACAGGCGTTTTTTTTTCGTTTTCGACAATCGGTGAGCGCGGAGGGCGAGAAAGAAAAAGAAAGAACATTCTCTTCTGTCCCCACCCTCGCCCCCTGCCGCATGCTCTCGCGGTCAATCAATCCCCCGCGATTTTTCATTCTGTATGCGAAGTCAAAGGTTCCTTAAGAGAAAGTATAGGGTCTGTGAACAGGCTACGTGTTACGCAGTAAAGGGTCAACTGGGGCGTTGCAGTAACATCATCAAAGGTGCTAAACTTTCTGATCATCGCTCAATTACTCCACCCAGACTCCTACTCGACTTTGAATGATAGTTTTGCTGAGGACTTTGATCAAGGGATGGAGCGAACGTAGCCGGCATCTATGCAAATGTACTGGAACAAAAGGAAGCGTTGACATAGGAGGAGTTCGACTCCCACAGCCCCAGGATTGGCTTGGTATACCAACATGGCCTCCATTTCATTGAATACTGATCAGTAAGTCCGAAAAAAGTTAGATTTGCGGGACGCCACCATGATAAATAGAACAAGATTTTGCTGCTGTAGCTTTTCAAACAATTGTGTCATTGTCATTAATAATCTTCATCACCACGAATGTCAGCAAAAATAAATTGCAATATAGCGCGTTGGAAGTTCGCCCACCGGTACACGCCAAATCGCGTGCGGCAGATAGAAAATGACTGAAATACAAAGTGTCACAAAGAAAACATGCCATCTGCCATTTTGAATATTTAAAAGTTCTAAGATACTGAACATGCCTTCTTATACCCATTAAAAAAAAAACAAAAACAAATTCGCCGTTTGATGTTCTTGAAGAAACGCTATTGTTGAATCGAGCCTAAATTTGCCGCCTTTGGTGCGTGTTTCTTTGGCCGCCGTTCTAAATGGCTGAAAAATCCTCTGAGGACGAAACCGCTGATCAGGTTTGTTCACTCAAAAGGTGTCACTGCTGACCCGGCACAGAGTCATCAACCCACAGACTATATATAGCTAAACCGTCAATTCGTGGACGCCCGGTCTTCAGTTGTATTTTATCTGACTCGGCAATAAATAAAACTAAAGCAACACAAAACAGAAACCTTCCCAATGTTAATTTTTAATGGCGGTTTTTTAACCTCTAGTCACGCGCGTCAATTAAAGATTCAGAATCGCGCCAAAAGAACGCGCGTGAAAAGTAATTGAAGTAGTGCGTTTTGTCGACATGGGAAGTGGTACATTTTGCATTTTATTGACGTGGTGGGAAGTAGAGACATTAATTTCACAAACGAAAACCTAAGTAAATACTACAAGAGATGATGCTTATATGGACTTTATAAAGCGAAAAAGATTGGTTAAGCAAAAGGGCGACCCAACTTGTTCCTTCTAAAATAAAAAGTGTACGTTGCTCTCTACGTTATTTTAACATTTTGTATGCCACAAGCAGATTGAAGTTAAATTCATTCGATCGCTTTACAACTAATGTCGCATCAGGAAAATTATGAACCCATATATAAAGACCTTCTGCTTGGTAAATACTAGCCAGTATATTATGAGTTGCTAAGATATGTTTTCTGTTATAAGAATTAGTAAGCTTTATTTGCTTGGAGTGTGTACTAGTTCTCTGTCACAACCTACGTCTTTAAACAACAACGATTTGGGCGGATTTTGGAACCAGTGACAGCTAACAAGTTGGTTATAGCTTGTAACATTTCCAGACCGCAGATAAATGATTCCAAAGGAGCTGGCAAATAGAAAAATGGAAACAATAATCTTTGAATGATAATTCAATTCTGACGGACACGCTAGCAATACTTGGAACAAGTTCAGGCAAACCTCGCATTATTCAGCCCCGCGTGAAATAGCCAGGAATTAAAGAGAGCGTCTCATAATTTCAGCTACTGGAGAGACATTATACAAGCAGTTTATTCGGCGAAAGGTACCGGTTTTTCTTTGAATATTGTTTTAAATTGTAATTTAGCGTCACTAAATATGATACGGTAATTAGTAGAATGGTTTTGCTTTTGGAGTCGTTGTTTTCAGCTTCACTACAGATTACAATAGTTTATGCAATCATATTGCACTTCCCCTTTTCATAATCTCTGGAAAAAAAAAACTTTTAAATTCGCAACAAAGGAACAAATGCTGTGATCTGGTGTTATTCTTGTTACAAAATAGTAATTTCTCTAAGGGATTAGTATTGTTATATTCATTGGCTCTTAATGTCTGGGAGTTTAGCAACCACATAGATCTCTTGTGGAATGCGCTCTCCCAGCACGAAGTGCTTTTAATAACACCCGATCACTGAAAGAGTATCATAAAAGGGCATAGAACATTGTCAGCGAACTAAGGAAACAAAGCATTATCGCTGGCAAGGTTCAAGTAGAATTTGGCTTGTACTATTAAATTTCAGGGGGAAGCCGCAGTAAGAAAAGGGCCTTCGGTTATCGTGAGATGTTAAGTTCCGTTTAGCAGCATAAATTAGCTGACAGTCGACAACGAAGACTTCGACTTTCTTAAAAAAATATCAAGAAACATTGTATTCATGCAGGGCAACTAGGGATAAAAAAGCCGTTCAAATCTGATATATTCAAGTTTCCCAAAAAATATTTCTGATAGAAAACAGTTAGAGTTTCATTTAACTTTAAACAAAAAAAGAGATACAGCCTGTAGTTGGCAACCTTGAAAATCCTGATTTTTAAAATTTGTCTTTTAACATTTTAAAGTATTTTACAGCCCCTATTCACCATTACGTTTGATAGGATATGTTATCCAGCCTTTTAGCCAGTTTACGGGAGACAGTTTTCTTATTCCTTTGTTAGAAATGACATTTAATAATCATACCATTTAATTAGCTGGAGTGCTGGACCCCTTCTGAGTATTCGACGGTAAGTTCGGCTCACTAGCAATTATAGACCTGTCTTATTCCTATTTTTTGCTATTTGGTTGGCAAACTGACTCCAGGCACGCCAGGCAAATTCGGGGAGTGAAACGAAACAGCAAAGCAAATTAAGACTAACAAAATGCTTTGGAAAGATAACTTGAAACTTCTAATTTATTTTTTTGTTTTAAATTTACGTTAAATTTTCTTGATGTATATAAATGTCGATTACAACTAGCACTTGACCTTACAGACGAGGACCGTTTCCTTGGGAGAATCCAAGATCAGATCATTGATGTCAGCTTCTCTAAATTTTGCTACAACGTAAGACACGAAAAACCAGAAAATGGATTGTTAAGCGTGCCAACAATTAATATTGGAGGACCCCCTGCACGAACTGCGAGAGGATCGAAGGAAGAGGGGTATCGCTTATAATGGCCATATGTACTTGCTTCGGAACCGTACTCAAAGAAACACACGAATCGTGAATCCTAAATAACCGGATGAATTCACTAGTATGCATTTTTTAGTTTCAAAATCCGTTTAGGGACTTCAGTAAAAGAAACTTGACGTTAATTAAATTCCGCGCCCGGCGCGCGTAATTCATCAATAGTTCATCCCACGTGGAACACGATGTTTTATATAAAAATATATGGTACTGGGATCCTACAGAGAGTTTCAAGGTCTCCCTCAATAAAAAAGCCGTCTAGACTTCTTGTTACCGTAAGACAAGATATTAGGTTCTTCTCCTGAGTTCAGCTGTTGAGTGTAATGACAGAGTGAGCACAGATACAGGGGAAGCAAATACAAAGTCCACTTTTTTTTAAAAAAAAAGATGATGTATGGTTTTATTCGGTGAAGTGACAGAAGGTTTTTTACCTATTGAATGTGGTACACGTAGCTATCCCAGCTTTGATTATATTCAGTTGTTACATTTACGTGTGTAATTCTAAAGTCATAAGACAGCATTCTCTTGAAGTGCCTTTAAAAACTCGGTCGGGGAAAGCAACGTCTCCACAGATGTTTGGAGTTCCTAAAAAATTGCGCTTAACGAAAAGTAATTTCAGAATGACTCTTTATAACTTGAAATTTTCCTTTGAAAAATTCTGTTCCGCTGGTTTAATATACAAAACATGTATTGTCGTCATGATTAAAAGTGCGCGCATTGGTCATTAATAAAGAATGCTTTCTGTCCATTATTGCACATGCGCAGAGAGGGTATAAATTTGGCGCGCGTGGCCGGCGGTCAGGCAGGTGCAGGGGAGCGGGCGCGTGAGTGCGCATATCAAAGTTAGAGACTCGTCGTGAGATAGAACACGATACCAAACTTACCAACGCAGCTAGGAACCTTTCACAGGTAAGAACTCTATCAAACTAAAGCGAACTTTCCATGGTAACTTGCGTTTCAGCTAGTTCTTGTTTTCAAGTTGTATTCCGCTAGAGTGGAAGTGAACTCCGTAATCCTGTTTACAAACTGGACAAAATGCTCACGTTAGAATTAGAGTGTGCCATGCTGGCACGTATTGTTCACGACATTAAAGCTGGACAAACAGTTCTTGTTCGGACTAGACTTGAATTGAACAACATCTTTCGATAATATTTTGCTAGGTCATTTTAAAGCTCAAATGAAGCTTTTTCTTGCGTTTAGTTTGTAAAATAACAGTGTGACAACGAATACGAGCTATTATAAACACTCGAGGAACTGCGGTGTCAACATTCAGCAAAAAAGTTGAGCTCCCGTTAGCTAGCAGCCTATCATTACACTTACTATACTTTGCAGAGTTTTTGTAAATTTCTGTCCTTACAGTCGTTTGAATCCCGAAGGTCTCTAATTTTTCTTGTTTATCGAAAGTTAATATGATAAACTCAGTGAGGATGCAAATTACGCGCTTTGATTCAGGCCCGGAGTCAATGACAAAGGCGAAAGTGTTATACGACAAGCTCAGAGCACTTGGTAACACGAATTGAAATATTTACATAACATAAGTACCTATTTATTTACAGGTTTTCTTTTCTTAGGAAAGACTCCAAGTCAAAATGCTGAAAGTTTTTGAATCTGGACAAAAGCGGAGTGAAGTTAGAAAAAACAACGTAACCAAAACCACTTGGGAATTTACCCAACAAGACTTAAACTTCTTGCTTTTTGGATATTTTACTTCAAAGGATGAGTATGTCGGAGTTGACCAGGATCTACAAGGTAATATTTGTTTAGATAACCTATCTGTCTCTTTCAAGTTTGATTTTGTTTACCTAGTACGTGCTGTTTTTGAGGGATTATTGCAATTCTAAAAAAGTCCATTGTAGGAAAGCTTTGCCTATAGTTAGGTTACATGTTGTATGCTTTGTCGTTAATTGTGTTGATTTTCTTTTGTTTTTTATGTTGTAATTATTGCCACGACTTACGCTTTGCTTAGCGACACACAATAGTTAATCAGTGACTTACATCGAAAAACATAAAGGCGCAAGGAAGCATAACGAACCGATTGTAAACGCGGGACCTTCTATGGAAATTTTTGGCGTACTTGTTCTCCCCCGGGAAACTGTCATTAAGTCTTATGCCCTCTTAAAAGGAAACATTCTGTTGTAAAAGCCTTGTTGCTTGGGAGCTGAAATTGGATAAGTTAATACAATTGCTGTAAATTGAATAGCAAGAAGCGAAAGCTTTCAAGAAAGATTGAAAGCGTTTAAATATATTGCTGTACATTTGCAGCGCAAAGACCATTCACTCTCTTTGACTTTGTTTGAAAAATAACCTGTGCACTGAGGGTGTAATGAACTGTGTTTTTCCCAGCTTTTGTTAAGTACTGTCTGGTTCCTTAACCAGCAAAAACGCCCCCATCAGTAGGGAAATAAATTGAAAATATTTTTTAACTGTGTTATTTTTGAGGATAAGACCATTCAGGAAAAACTTAATTATAAGAAAACTGCGCGATCAAGGACGTGACTTGTGGGAGTTACAGAAGTGGCTTTGCGCATTCCATTTTTTTATTATACGTATTGAAACTGAAGGTTCCGGAAACTTGCATTTCATTGTTATAATTAGCTCATTTGTGAAAGCTTATGCTTCTATTGAAAGTAAAATGGAGTCTCGATTTTAATTTCATCGCGCATTTTTGAAAAACCGGAAAACTCAACATCAACAGCCTTTTTTAAAACCATTGACAAATGACCTGCGAAAACTGAGCAAACGTGAATTTTGTAACCTGATCAAGAACGTTATGTACTTACTAATCACCTGAGAACAACGTTAAAAGCTTTAGCGTTTTCTAATAAGTAAATTGCATTTTCTTTTTCTTGGTGCACAAACTTCCCCAATTAATTTTTCTTATAACATACAGGAAAACCGGCCACATATTCCCAAACCATTGATCATAGCAGTCATAGTAAAGTTCTACAAATGTTTCATGGAAGGTTTCATGTTCTCATTTTTGTCTCAGTATAGTCATTTCAAAACTTTACTTTTATTTGGTTATATTTCTTTTGTGTCTTTCCCTTTAAAATGAAAAAAAAAAAAAACAACAACAACAACAGCAACAACAACAAAACCTAAAAAAAAAAGATCAGGTTTTTAATATTGGCTAGCGTTTTTTGGCCGATATAAACTAGAAAAAATTAATTAAGTCATCGGCTGGGAAATTGTCTCCTCAGTTAACTCGGCTATCTTCTGGTATCATTGTGTCAATATAACCGTTTAATCTGGCTTTACAACTGTTGTAAATATTAGTCTTTTATAAAATAAGCTTTATAAGACGTGTTTTTTGTCAAGTCAAGATTTTTTTTAAACTGACTGGCGGATTTTTCTAGTGACCAAGCTGCGTTTTTTTAGCGCGCGAGTGGCAAGAGACATTGCGCGGTGAAGACGATCCACTTCGTGCAGTCCGGGAAAAAGGGCACGTGAGTTTCGCCAAAGTCTTTCAGTGCTCCGACAAAGTTCCATTTGTTTTCATAATTATTCGATTTAGCATAATGGCAGGTAATTCAATTTTAACATGGCTTTGAACTCAGGTCACGAATTCCATGCAAGCTGGCATGAAGCTCATAAACTAACTTTACGAGAAAATATACTTTGTGTTAGATAGAACCCATCTTGAGTCTTTTTCTGTTCCAGTATCAGAAACGAGCCACTCAACAGTGTAGACGCGCTTTTAATCTTTAGAATGAAAAGAAGACCATCAGTATTCCCGACGCGTGTGCGTGTATATTTTGATCCATTAATATGATCTCAACATGCAAGCCAAATGAAACTTATAGGAAAAAGTCATTAGAATAATGACAAAAATAAAACAAATTTGAATAATAACCTGAAGAAAAGTCTTCGAATGAATATAAACTCAATGCACCATCGCAGTTTTTTTACTGGGCAATGTTATTGCCGACGCTACATATCAACGTAGAAGAATACTTCGCATTTTCGTCTCAAAAATTCAAAAAACCTTAATTAAAGTCAGGCCGAATTACTTTTCTGTGTTATGTACTTTTTATAAACCTACTAGCAAACTGGCGAAATGATTTCAATACGTACTCTCAAGTGTATAGGTTTTGTGGATTGTCAGTTGTTTTCATCATCACATTAAAGCATATCGCATGCGACGGGGTTATTCCGTGAAAATTGGTTTCTAAATGAATCCCAAAAAGTGTTGTGACCTCGTTGGGGGAGCATCTCTGTCTCACAATTGATTGCGAAGTTTTGGGAGTGTTGAGTGTTATGCTTACTTTCGACAAGAGTAGACCCCACGAGCTATAGACTATAGACCTTGTCGCGGTTTTCGACGCCATCTTGACGAGTAGGCAAACGCGTGAGAAATTACAGTGATTGTATGAGAATCTAATGTTGAATAATTTCCGTAGAACGGCTGTTCTGAATAAATTATGATTTGTAAACTTAAGTCTCACTCCTAAGGATTCTCCTGAAAAAATTTGAGGGCGTTACATGCACTAGAAGACCTAGAACCACTTTTTAAAATTTTCTATACATTTGTCTGTAAGAAAGTCCCGGGAAGATTACAGACAAATATATGGAAAACCTAAAGCAAGCCTGTGGAGAAATTTAAGCACAGGTACGCCCTCAAATACTTTTAAGACAATCCTTTGCTTTGTCGCTTTAGTTTACAATTGATATTTTGTTCAAAACAGCCGTTTTACGGAAATTATTCTACGTTAGGTTCTCATATACAAACACTGTAATTTCTCACACGTTTGCCTACTCGCCAAGATGGCGTCGAGAACCGGGACAAGGTCTTTTCAAGTCAGGTTAGACAGATTAGAAACCTTGAGACGAACGTAAACGCGATGGGTCATAGTACGGTTTGGGAGAGTTTCAAGCTAAGCACCAACTGAAATGACGAATCTTCATAGCCAATAACATCACGGCTTAACTGACGGACGACCAATAACATCGCGACGTAATTGACCAATCAGGTTAATAACCAGAGTATAATACCATCAACTGACATGATACAACTCACTTTGACTCTGAACATGACTACCGTACAGGTTGTCGAAACGTCAGTCACTGTCAACAACAGCAGTCCCATTCAGGACTACGTTCACTCGGACGATCAAACTCAACCTACTTTTGAAATGACTCCTGGGTTCATACATTTCACAGTTTCGTACGTAGATAAGAAGTAATTAACATTACAACATTTGCAACCAGTGTTTCGACCTCATATCTACAACTGGGAGTCATTGGCATTTAAAAATGGCTAACATTTCGTTACAGAATGGCAGTTATTATTAAATTTCTTTCTGTGTTTAACAGTCTGTCTTTTTAAAAAAATAACAAGACTCGTACGAGCGAACACCTAGCTCATATTTCAGGCCTAATTTTCTTAACAGACTAACATGTACACAATCTTTTATACCAGATGGAACTTCAAAGGACTGCTTTCCAAGTGTGCGGTTTGTCTGCGGGCCTGCTGTACCCTTCAAGTTAGAGATGCCGTCCAAAGTGCCAAACGAGCTGCAACTCATCGGTGCAACACTCCACTCAGGAACCTATTACGCTGTACTTTGCAGTCAATCATCCATCGCCAAGGGAACGCGGTACGGTCCTTACAACGGCTTGGTAGTGCAACCATCAGAAGTAAGGAACAGAGAAGACACTGCCTTTATGTGGGAGGTAAATCACTTTAATTTCGAAAGCTAGTTCTCTCACTAGACCGCGTAACCTGCGTGGCGGGCGCTGGTTAGATTTTAATTTTGGTCAGGTTTCATATAGCGAGTGAGGGGAAAACACGCGAAGAGAAAAGGCTCGCGCGTGTGTCCACGAAATTTCCCCCCTCTCTAACAAAACTGGCGCCTGCTACGGAGTTTATATACCGCGCGCCAAAGTCCATTGCCTCTCGCGAGGAGAGGGTCATTTCCATGCATCGTGTTTTTGAGTGCCACACACTCGAGTGTTTCACTCGCCCGCCCGTCTCTAAGAAGGAGTCTTGCAGTCTACACGTTTGGGCGCAAAACGCACGCCAAACTGGTTTGGAAACTCGGCCAAAGTCATTGACTAAAAGATTAAGTGAACTGTTTTTTGATTGTTATTATGCAGGATCGCAAGTACACCTTCTTTTAATTGTCTATTCATGTAAGATCATATAGAAAGTAGAAAGATTAGTCTTTTATTTAACCACTAATAATAAACTTTCAAGAAGAGCAACTGAACAGGACTTTTACTTCGAGAATCATTTAAAATGTAGTTCTTAATTTTAAGGATTACAATCATGTGAAAATCGTTGCTATCAGTCCCGGGGGGGGTACTCCCGAGAATTTTGGATAGGGGTGTGCCGCGAAGGTTCGTGGACCCTAACCCTATTTAAGGACTAAGAAAGCGAAAACTGATACCCTTTTTAAGGCCGAAAGCCGAAAAATGACACCCTATTCAAGGAAAAAACAAAATTATTAATAGCATGAAAAGGAAAACTTTATTTCTTCTCTGTAACATTGGATGTATATCATCAAGCATAAAATACTAGAATAAGCCTAGTTTAAAAAAAATGTTCGTTTAGGCGGGCGTTTTCACACTCCAGTATTAGATAATACAATTAAGCTACCCTATCTAAGGATCACACCAGGGACACAGAAACAAAAGGGTCAAAAAAGATACCCTATTTAAGGACCGAGAACCTCAAAAACCATACCCTATTCCGCGGCACGTACCTATATAGCCCATATGTGGGAGTACCCCCCCCCCCCCGGGCTATCAGTGGTGTACAAGGTTACTAAGCAGCACTTTCATATGGTGCCTTTCATTGTCCGCAAATTGGAGCTCAACTTTTGCATCACTTGTTCTTCTCTAGTAGTTCACAAAGGATATCGGCTAATTTTCAAACTGAGTCCCTTATGTAGGATTTTAGAAAACGAATGTTTGAATTTTGATGAAAAAGAATGGAATTAAACCATTGGAAATTGTCGGGTCCGGTTCGTCGAAAGATGGTTAAGCTTAACCCAAGATTAAGCCAAATTTTAAGCAAGGTTTTCTTGTCTAAGAACATGCATGTAACTCATGCTTAGAAAATATACTTGAGCCTTAACTCTTTATAGATACAATAATGATAACACAAAATGTTTCTCTAGGCAATACATAGGAAGGTAAATACAAAAAGTGGAACACAATTTTAATCCTGGAATAGCGCTAATCGGCCTTTCAGGAACCAGGTCCTGGACCATAACAAATACTCGAAAATTCACAATATAAACTATGACAATCTTCAAAATTCTTCTCATGATTTCGTCCCTTTGTGCTTTAAAGGTGTTCAAGGAAGATGGTCTCAGTCACTACATTGATGCTCAAAGCGAACCAGACAACTGGATGAAATTCGTTAACTGCGCAAGACACATTAACGAACAGAATGTTGCGCTAGTTCAAGATGGCGATCAGCTGTATTTCGAGTGTTGTAGGGATATTTTCAGAGGCGAGGAGTTGTTGGTGTGGTATGGAAACTCTTACTCTTTATCCATGGGAATTCCGGTTGGTTTAAATGTTGATGATATCAAAGAAGAAGTGACACCTGATCCGGAGTTCACAGGTAAACTGACCTATGGTGTGTGTTTATTTTTTTTAATTTTTTAATATACATTTTAAAGGAATGATTAAAAAGACGAAAAAAATAAAAATTAAACGGAGGATAAATTCGAGCCACAATTCTATAAAATTATCCACTCTGGACATATCGCTTTCGTCCGAAAATATCCGTACACGAGATCATTAACAGCGCTCATTTGTGAGGTTTTTGAACTTGCTGCAACCTCGGACAAAACTGTTGAGACAGTTTCAATCTATTTTATAACTTTGGCACCATACTGCCATCCCTTTAGACAGGAAAACTAAAATGCCTTCCCACCCCCTATTCAAAGTTGTTTGGGCGGGTCTACAAACCTTCGTGTTAAAAATTCTAGTGTTATCCTTAACAGCATTGGATAAATAAGGGAAGGGGGAAAAACAAGCATTCACTTAACGACGGGTTCCATTTTTGCCAGGAATGACAGGAAAAAGAATTGGTACTTTTGCGGTTTTGTCCGAGGTTGTATTGTTTACCGTCTTGGGAGTTCAGACAGGATTATTTTTCAACTAATGTTCCAAACTTGTTTTTTTCTTCCGCCTTTCTAGGGTCGTCAGGAGAGTATAAATGTGAACGGTGTGGTAAGGTGTTTGCCTATAAATACTACCGAGACCGTCACCTGAAATACACGCGCTGCATTGATACAGGAGACAGGAAGTTTCCATGCAGCATATGTAACCGCTCCTTTGACAAGCGGGATCGTCTACGCATCCACGTGCTTCATGTCCACGAGAAGCACCGTCCTCATGAATGCACGGTTTGCGGGAAGCGTTTTTCTCAGTCCTCCAGTCTTAACAAGCATATGAGAGTACATAGTGGTGAAAGACCGTATAAATGTCCTCACTGCGTTAAAGCCTTCACGGCGTCCTCCATTCTGCGTACCCACATTCGTCAACATAGCGGGGAGAAGCCATTCAAGTGCAAGCATTGTGAGCGTGCGTTCGCTTCGCACGCCGCACATGATAGTCACGTGCGACGCACGCATACGAAAGAGAAGCCTTGCGTGTGCGAGTACTGCGGAAAGGCTTTTGCGCAGTCATACGAACTGAAGTTTCATATCAACATGCACACTGGAGCCAAGCCTTACACCTGTGAGAAATGCGGCAGAGCGTTTTCAAGCCCTTCATCCCGTGACAGACACCGTGCTAATTTTGACTGTATGACGAGAAAGAACCGTGCACCTAAGGTCATGCGCAAGAATCCATTAAATGGTTCGCAAGTGCTTGAAGCTATAACTGCTTAACATGTTCTTAAGTAAGAATCGAACAACGTTGTACTGGGGCAGCTATTCAGCGGCATTTTAGAGGACTCTTGCCTATGGTATTGCTGGTTCTTCGATTTTCTAGTGCTAAAAGAAGAATTTCGCTCAAATTGTATCGCGCTTGTAAGCACTCGTGTTGTATGTGGGAGTAAAAAGTAATTTATGATGTTGAATTTCACATAAATGTTAAATGGTTTATATTTATTCAGAAACAATATTTATACTGTTTGCCAATAAATTATATTTTGCTATGAACCAAACATACTGCGTGCTTCCCTTTTTCTCACACCGGTGTACTATAATTATACGTTTATAACTTTACTTGCAAACATTATACAAAATATGACTCTTCTGCCAAATTGGGTAAAACAGCTGTCTATTACTAATTTGAAATTTTTTTTAGATTAAATGTTAAGTGATGATCTTGCATTAAAAAGGCGAGTGACCAACTTATTAAGAAAAGGTACACGAACGACGAAAAATTTAGGATAATGGACTACTATCATTATAATGAACATTTTCCACCTAAAATCGAACGCAATTAACTTATCTATGTTATTAATGAATTGAAACGAAAATTGAGACGGGAAGGCAGCTGTGTCGAAAAAACAATTAAAAGATCATCTGTGAGCACACATATGCATTAGAGTTAAAGACAACAATCTGAGATAATAGCCTGTTCACTGATCCTCTATTTTCTCTTTAGAGATCGTCGACCGCACGTATGAAAATAAAAACCGCGGAGTTATAACGCTGCGCTCTTGTTCTCGCGATGTCGAATTGTGGGAAAAAAGAAAAACATCTGTGGAAAGGCTTATCCAATAAGGAAGCGAAGTAAATCTAGTTTGAACGCACCTAAGTATAGTGGTTAAGAAAACTGGCGCGAATCATCTTAGGTCTCTTTTCACCGGCGCATACAGAAGACTGGTTCCAAGTATAGGCGCGAACGAGAGCGGATTGCAAAAAGTTCAGTCTTCAGATTATAGATCTCCAGAAGCTGGCATTTCTGCAATAACTAAAGCTAACTTGAGGTGGACGTACGCAGTTGTTCTTGCATTTGCCGTAAGAAAAAAAGGGCTTATTCATTTCTTTACACTTCTTCTTCCAGTAACAGGCATGAACTGGTATTTGATAACAGTGACAAACTATTGCGACTTAAAGGCGAGGCTCGAATGTATAACCAGAATCGGGAAATATTAGCGAAGCACAATTGACGATGTCCAAAATATCTCAAACAGCAAACCATTTAATTGAAAAAAATATATAGTTTTAACAAAATTCATGCGATTACAAACAGGTGACAGAGTTAAACTGAGGCCCAGCAAATCTCCTGACCAATTACATTTTATGACACCAGTGGCAAGAAAGAATTATTTGTGTTTTGATTTTGAAATTCTTGTGGTTTCTTTACATCACACTACACCTGCGGGACATGCACGAAACTGATTTGCGCCGTACATGAAGTCTTTTTCTCAAAGTGCTACGTTTGTACTTTTCCAGCGCCTGCACATACTCTTGAGGTGGCCAGCGGTGTTCTTCAAAGAATTCTTTGTTTTCTTTGACGACAGAGTGAAGCTCCTTTCCAATCCCCTGAAAATACTTGAAGTTAAAGGCTATAAAATGGAGGCAGCACTTGGTCAGTTGCTTAGCATTGAATACCTGGGAGGAGAGAGTAAGATAATAATGAATAAGTTGATAAGTTGCACTAGACAAAAGAGTTGCATGGGGGGGGGGGGGGGGGGAGCGGACGGCAGGGCAGGGCGTGTGCCAAATTCTAATCTGGGGTCAATTTTATAAAACTTTTACAAGTGTAATTTACAAATGTAGCAAATGTTTTCAGACCGTAAAATAATAGCTACAGTAGTAAATTACATAGCCACTTGTAAAGTTTTATTAAATTGACCCCGGGCTGCCTACTTCTCACTATTTGAATTAATTGTATACCTTCGAGAAAGCTAGAGTATCCATGAATTCATTGGCTACACTGGAGCATTTCTGAGTTATGACCTTCTGTAATTCTTTCTGTATGTGAACTTCACATATCTGCACCAGGCGAGACAGACACAGCTTATCTGCAACAATAAGTACTTCCTCCACAGGAACCTTTTCCAATGAAGGACAACTGTCAGTGTAAAGATATTCAAGGACAGCCAAAAAACTTTGGCAGTCAATTCCTTGCAGATGCACCTGGAATAATCAAACAAATAATTATGTCTGAGGTTAGAGGGTACATGTTGTAATAAGGGTCTTAGCAAGGACTGGAGATCATAACTTGTGGATGACTATCCAAATGTCTGGGGGGTCTTCTGCAGAAAAGTTTGCAAAATGTAAAACTCTCCCAGGTTTCGCTCAAAATGCCACAATTCACAAGTGCCGAGTCCAGTGGAAATGAGCGAAAACAAGGGAATTTCTTCATTAGCATTAAACTTGGCAGAAATGAAATGTGATGACCGAAGCGGGTGTTTCAGTGTATCAAAAAAAATTCCCAAACTTACTATGAACATTTCTCAATAACTATTTCTTATGAACTTTTGATAAGTGAAACCCTGGTCTGAGACGTTTTTCTTTCCAATTTTTCTTTGCGAACGAGAGAGCTAGCTGCAAAGTGGCAACAAAGAGTCATGAAGTGGTGAGGAGAGAGTCATCTCTTGCAGTTTGCATTTACAAACAATTTTCTTTCCTGGTGGAGAGGCAAAATTTACCAAAATAAATGAGGTGAGAAATATCCTCAACGTCCCTTTGGTAGTTACAATCAAACAAACCAATCACATTGATTTGCGTGTTTGTAAAAATATCAACCAATCAGTGCCCAAGGGTCAGATCATGACCCTGTCCTCTGCATGAAAGTGAGATTCGAGGGCAAGGTAACCACAGCTTTTTTTCTCTCTTCTTGCCACTTTGTGACTCGTTGTCACCGCTTCACAGCTCGCTCTCTCTTTCGCGAAGAAAAATTTCAAGAAAAACCTCTGGGACCAGGGTAGATAAGTGACTTATTTGATTACAAAATATCATTTTTTTGTTCAAAACAAAATATCCTGGAAGGAAGAGAAAGGTTTAAAAGTAACAAAGACTGTTTTCATATGAAACACTTTGCAGTTAATGATTGACATCTTTGATTTTGATCTTTTTTATCTTTGATCTTTGTTACTGGACAAGACAAAAACTTAAAGTATGGTTTGTGGACCTAATAAATAACGTTACAAACTACCTGGGCACTCTCTGTGTCCTTGAAGTTTCCACTGAGAAGGGCAGCAATATAGGGTGATCTTGCCATAACAATGGCCTTGTGAGCACGAACCACTGTATCCTCCACAAGAAATGAGACATCAGAAAATGTTGTTGCTTGCAAGTCCAGAAACAGATCATGGACAACACACGGGCGTTGTGGTGTTGGTTGTAGTGGCAAAAGCTCTTTATCTGAGTGATCTAAATTTTCCTTTTTGGCACTGACAGGTTTCAAAAAATAGTTGCAGACTTCCACTAATGGCTGGACTTTAAATTTCTCTGAGGCTGCTAAAATGTCTTTAACTTTGTTGAGTTCTGTGACTTTTAAAATTCCTGCCTCACCAGTGTAGAAAAATTCCAAAACTCTGACAAACGTTTCACGAGAAATCCAACTTTTCAAGAGTATGCAAGTTCTAACTTGAGTAGATATTTTTGAGCACGAGTCATCAAGAGCTATTTCATCAGAGTCCTTGGAGATTTCGGTTAGCTCAAGAAGATCTTTGAAATTTTCAAAGTTATTGCAATTTGCATCAAGTAGAACATCTTTAAAGATGGAAGGAGTTAACAACAAAATGATTTTGTGTGCATAAAGGCTTGCGCTGCCATCTTCAAATTGAAATAAGACATCAGCACTTCCAGTGTCATCCATGACTTTCTTGAAATCACTAGAGTAGGTTGAGGGTTCAATCTTGATTTCTGGGGGGGACTCTGTAAGAATAAGAATTAAGAAAGAAGTCATTAATACAATAACAATGACAATGATGTTAATGATGTTAAAAACAGAGACAATGGTGGCAATAATGATGACTCCGTAACAATGAACTTGTGTTGCTGCATGCCTTTTCTAAAATAAAAACTTACTTCAAGCCATAATTTCCAAAAAGAGGGTGGGTCTTGATCTAAGTCACGATTGTCTTGAGTGGAAAAAACCTGATTGTCTTCTACATTTGTACACCTAATTTTACTGATGATACAGATTATTTCAAAAATTTTAATTTTTTAATGAATAAACAAGCATGACCTTTCAATACACTTTTAAGGACTAAATTTTTTCTGATTTTTTTTCTTGGTTCAGGGATTCTTTCTTTCAGTGGTAAACTAGTTCCTAGCCATAGGGTTACTTTGGCTTATGGGTGTTTGTTCCTAGGTGATCATCCCCACCATATTACAGTCCCATCACTTTAAATCTGGAGAAATTCACCACCTCTCAAAACAAGATAGCCAGAGAAAACAGCCCACATTCACAATGCCACCACAGTTTTAGGAACGAGCACAAAATTTAGATACTGATGACGCGTCACTTTCCATGATCTGTGCTTCTGATTGGTTAAAATTTGCTTCAACCAATCAGAACCACTAGCCAGACCTGGGTAAGGACATGTCACCAGTATGGAATTTCTGGACTTCTTCCTTACATATCATTTTGTGGGGAAATGTTGGTGACATCACGAATTGTCAGCTGTTTTCTCAGGCTGACACCAAGAATATAACTTTGTGCTACTCACTCATTGGTGGAATCCAAGTTGGATCAAAGCTGTCTTTATCGCCGATCTTCTGTGACAGTTTACCCTGCTGGTTTCTTCTGGTATGCCCAAGCTTGACAGCAGCTTCAAAAGCATCTGCCACATGATCACCAGTCCATGCACTGACTTCTTGGTACAGGACACCCAACTTCTCTGCCAACTTTTCTGCTTCACAAACTGATACCACGTCATAACACTCACCACTGCTACAAGATAACAAGAAAATTAATAATATTACAAAAAAGGTTTTTAAATCGGCTCTGGCAAAGACATTTAGTATACAAATGTCAGGGCTCAGAGCAAAAGTTATACATGTAAGCAAGAGCACATAATTTGTTTAAATTACTCAAACTTCATTAGCCTTAACGTGAAATGTCAGGTTGCCATCAAATAAAGAAAACCCTCTCTGAAGAGTGGTGAAGGCCAGGACCTCCCGCCATTTACAATATGTTCCTGGAAATACATAACAGCCTTTCTGTATGCAAACTGACATTAATCACATCACTGATGAAGTTCAACTATTCGAATGAAATATTCGATTTCATTTTCAATTTTGCTTTGAGGCTTGAAATTTGTTTTCTAAAAGAAATAATACAATTGCATGCAATACAGTGTTTAGGAAAAGGCTAGGGCGATGCACAGTGGGGTAGAATAAGACAGAGTACAGGTTGGGACTTCCATACAGTGCAAAAATATTAAAAAGAAAATTTAAAAAATACAACAGCATTTTTTCCATAATACTTTTTACTATCACTGGGGTGAAGAAAATTGTTCGTTAAAACAAGGACTTCATTAATAAGGGGTTGTCACATTGAGGTTTCACTTTTTGACCGTTCTTAAAAATGATGTGATCTACACATGATTGAGATCAATCGATAAATCAGTCGACCAATACACTTTATTTGAAAACAATACAAGGTAAAGTTTCAGTATAAGGGGTCAAGCTTGTAGCAACAAAATGTTGTGTCAAGTGAAAAATTTCCAGGATGTATGCGGGCCGGGGGGGGAGGGGGGGGTCTTCAGGAATTTCTGGGTAGGCATGTGCCACTGGGACCCTGGAACCCTTAACCTATAACAGAGCTAGTTCAGTTGCATTTTGCTACCCTATACTAGAGTAAACTCCCCAAATCCCCCCTATCCTAGAGTAGCTGTTTCCCTAGTCTAGATAAAATCTGCAACCAACTGATCAGTTTCCTGAAAAATGATACCCTATTCTAGAGCCAAACGCTCTGATTTATATACCCTATCCTAGAGTAAACTGCTTGAAAACCATACCCTTCACAGCAGCACATGTCTATATTGCCCAAATATGGCAGTACCCCCTCCCGGGGTATGCGGTCTTCTAAGACTCCAAACCTAAATGATGATATAATTTTCAGTTAAGGTGCCCCAAGCATTGAGAAAACTTTGTAATATCACAAATCTTGCCCAGCTGAGAGCTGGCAAGAGCTCTGTATTGTTGCAGACATGTCCAGTGAAGTCTAAAGTCAAAATAAAAAGACAATTTAAAAAGACTAGAAGAAATAAATGACAAAGTTCTTTATATGGTTCTCTAGTTTAATCCAAATCAGTATTATCAGCGCTTAATCCGAATCAGTATAGTCAATACTTAATCCTAATCATGATTGAAATCGGGGAAGGGGGACGAAAGCGGGGAGGAAGGGGGGAGGGGAAGGGGGGCGATAATCCGGCTGTTTCCTTGAAAAATTACTTACCTTGCAGTTTGGTCTCGAAGATCAGCCTTCGTACCAACAATAAGAACCGGCGTATCAGGTTCATATTTTCGAAGTTCGGGTAGCCACCTTTCTGTGACGCTACAAAACGATTCACGATTGGATATATCAAAGCACACCATAAAGACATCGGCACGAATGTACGCCAAGGGCCTCTGCCAGTCGAGGATAGCACAGCCGCCAGTGTCCCAGATATTCGTCTGATAATTACCAAGTTGTGTAGTGTCTATGTTGCTAAAGCATGTTTCAAAAACGGTCGGAGAGTAAACCAAATCATAATCAAAAGGTTCCTTCATTAAACTGTAGTAATCGTGTAAAGTGGCGTAGAGCTCCTTTGCTCGAGAAACCAACCATGTTTTCCCGACTTCTGCATCTCCAACAAGAACGATCTTTAAGGCGTTCATAAGATGCCTGAAGTACGCTGTAGCCATTTGCGAGGCTTAAGATTTGCACTTGATCACTGTGGTCACGAAACATGGCTTTGAAATGATGCTTTTATACTGTGTTTTTATCTCCGGTTTATTCCCAGTGATACAGTCTGGTTTTATATGCCGCTCCATTCCAAAAATAACTAACCAATAGGTTTAGAGAATAGTGACGTAATGGTGTAATTTAGCGCATCTTGAAGATAGCACAGGCAGCCCAATTTTTATTAACAGATCAGACCTGTTTCTATATTGGGTAACGTTTATCGCAACACCCCGCGGAACTGCAACACGTGGCAGCAATATGAAAACATTGAAACCAGCCAATAGCTAAAAAATTTTTATGGTAAAATAAAACAAAGAAACTCTGACACAAACAGAACGACCAAAAAAGGGAAAAAATTCTCGGCCGGGAGTCGAACACCGGAAGTTGAACTACAGGTAGCTCAAGCTCGAAGTAGGAGCATCGGCATTGTCGGGTAACATTTAGCCTGTGTACAGATCATACCCTCCCCTCAGTAAAAATCGGAGAGGGGAGGGGGGGTTCTGTACACAGGCTACGTAATATTCGAAACATAACGATTTGTACGGGGAAAAAACCTATCGTTTCAGTAATCTATGAAAATAATGAAAGGATTTCAATAAAAAAAAAACAGCTTACTGTAGGGGTGTTTACGTGAGAAAACTCGTACCGGCGAGAGTTTCATACCAGGATGATGTTTTGATTTCGTATCGCGTTAACATGATGATGGGTCATTTCGTATCTCAGCGATTTGAAGGTACACTTCATGTTGATAAAATACACTTGCAATTCAAAGTCGCAAGCATAACGCATGCACTACACTTTCTTGCCACCAGTGAAGACCGATTTGTTTACGTGATACCGGTGCGATCTTTCGTACGGGAGTAAAATTCTCGCTCCGGTACAACAACCGGGATGAACTCACGCCGGGGTGACTCGCGTTTTGTGGCGTTATCATGTAATATCCATGGGCTGCTTTATGGCCGTTTTTATGGGTAATAGTGTAACCGGTTTTCTCTCTCCATATAGAGAGAGATTCAGATTTTGTTCTAGCGTTATGACTAGGGAGCCGAGCGGTCTTTGCGGAGGCGTGTTTCTTTTGATTAAAAACATCGACGGGTCAGTTTTGAAAATTACGACCAGCTTTCTGCAATGTAGATCATATGGTTATCATGTTACCGTTTAGTTCCTTTTTCGTACTTTTTTTGGTGTGAAAATCACATCAAAGTTAACCATGTTAAACGAGAAATTAATCAGATCTTATCAATACAATTGCCGGCTGTTCGCATTTAAGTTTTTTTTGTATATATTGTTTTCACAAAATATACCCTTCCAATGAAAATCCACTTAGGGCACAATAATTCCCTGATGTCTGTCCAAATCCTGTTCTTTGTATTGTCTTAGTCGGAAACACGAACTCACTACATAATAAAGGCTGATGTCAGGCCCAGCTCAAACGTGGATCTTTATATAACTACCGATTAATACCCACTGAGGTTTAAAAATGATATAGTTCGACGGTTGATTCAGACGTTGAGCTTATTTAGTCGGATTCAATTCATTTTCACGATGTTCAATGGTCTAAAATGCTCACAAGTGAAACTAAATTTTAGTAATTTATGCATTAGGTTCGGCACATGGGAAGTTCGACGTTTGAAACAAAGTCGCTCGAGCTCAGTCGAAATTCCCATGTGGGCCACTCGGTCGGCCCAAATTAGATATGTCGAAATTAATTGATTCAAACGTCGATCGTTTCATGTACTTAACTGAAAGGATTAGGTTCGTAGACTGAATTTCAAACGATTACTTCGAATCGCTTTTACTCCCTCACTTGCTGAAAGGAGAAAACGACTCGAAGTAATCGTCTGAAAATCAGGCTATTAGGTTCGGTACATGAGAAGATCGACGTTTGAACTGCCCGCATGGGCCTCAGTAACTGAACGCTGACTCGGATATTAATAATTAATAATGATTTCAAATATAGACAGTTCTCTAAGTGTCCACAAAATACCGAGTTTTACCTGTACATGCTTTTTATCTTCTTTATAACATTTTGTTTTTAGTATATAATAAAACAGTGGAGTAAATATCCACCACCACTCCTGACCACTACCCACCTCCGCTTCGGTGATATGAATAATTGTTATATATTTATAACATTCGATTTCACTTCACACTTAGAAATTCTGAGTATTAACACAGCATGAAAAAAGAGATTTACGGAAAATTAAAGTTACGTAAATCTGCGTAAAGGAGGTTAACAAACTTTACACTAGCTTTACATTGATCGTAAAGGCGTGTAAAGGTAGATTTACTTAACCGGAGATAAAGCATGTGTAAAGGTTGCGTAAAGTTGCAGGGCCAGATTTACGCAACTTTACGCGACAGGAAAAGATTGCGTAAAGCTAAGCTTTACTAAACCAATAGTAAAGCTGCTTAAAGCTGTCGTGAAGGTGTTTACTGATTTACACGGCCGGACGAAAAAAAACGTTATGTGCGACATAGAATTTTTAAGTATATTTGTATTTTACCTGACAGGGCGATTAATGAGTCATTAATGAATTGAGTCAACTTGATCAGTACCATGATGTGCCTTTTATTACTCACTTTTCACAAACTGTGGAAATTAAGTCACAAGTCCCTTCAATAAACAAATTCTAATCTCTATAAGGCCAACGCACAAAATAGAAAAAGATAACTGTTTACTTTTGTAGAATAAACTATAAACGGTTTAGAACTTAAATGACATACAGTTCTTCCATAATTTTGAGAGAACAGACCTTTTCGCTCATAATTATTAACACTATCATGAAACTAATAAGGTGGCCTAAACACCCTATTTAAACATAGCTACAAGGCCACAGCACATGTCTTTTTCAGCAACTTAACAACTTCCAATTACTTATCATTGAGTATTTTTGTCACGTGAAAAGGAACCTTCACTTTGAAAAACTCTCAAAGAATTGCCAAGGTAAACAGGGCAATGAGACAGAGGAATGGAGATCAATAAAATTAGACTAGACCCTTTTCCAGCAAGGAGCCAAAATTGTGTCTTCTTTTAATTAATTTGCATTCTTTAGTGCAGACATAATCCAATCAGAAGTTGAGGCAGTTTCCAGTTGGCATTTGATTGGATAAATCGGCACTGAAGAATGTAAATGAACTAAAAGTGGTTGCACTTTTGAAGCTAATTTTTGTAACAGTTTACAGCATCCTATGACATAGACTATAGATTCCGAGACAATGACAACCAGGAGGACAAGATTTGTTTTCAAGTTTTGGTCACATTTACCTAGGGGCTAGATACCCAGGGGACATTTATTATTTTTTCATTTTCCTGCCAAAATGATGCTTCAGTCAAGCATGCAGAATTCTTTAGTATTGAAAAAGCTTGTCTTTGTCTCAGAATCTATTGTGACAATCAAAACATTTTTTTTTAGTTTCAACTTATACATTTCTTAGTGTCAGCAAATGTTAAACGGCTAATGAAATGACCTAGGAATGGGGTTAACTACAAGCTTATCTACCCCATTAAATTTTGCTAAAGAGCAAGCAAATTTTTGTGCTATGCGCTGAACTGGCATAAATAAAGAAGGTCCACAGTGTTCATAGTCACGTCTCCAAACCTCAGCTGGTTTGCCAAAGTGCCCTTTGTCATTGTCAGTTTTGTACCACCAAACAACAGCAAAAACATGCTGACAGAATTGTCCATTAAGCTTAATACTGTGCAAAAGGTACGAATTAACTATTCCAGGTCTTCTTGGTGCAGTAGCTTCAATTGAGCCATTATCAGTAGTCCAGGAGGCCATTATTCGAGCAGATCTCAGTTTGCGGCAGTCCATTTTCGAGCCAAATTTCTCAGTTCCAAGAACAACACTAGTGAACTTGCGTGCGACACATGATGTAAGTTCAATTTCTTCAGTAGGGTATAATGCCTTATAGCATTCCAAAAGTACCTTTACCTCATCTTCATCCAATGCAAAATGCTTAAATGAGCTGGGAAGACTAACAAGTGTTAGATCACTCCACTGAAAGGCTCCCAGACTCAAGCAACAAGCACTGTTAAACAGTTCAGAAGCTGTTTTCACAATAAAGCTCTCAGGTGAACCATTTCCCTCTTGAGCAAAAAATGGCAAAAAGTTTTCCTGAAAGTCACATGGAAATTGAACATCCCAGACGAACCGCCCAGCTAGAAGTTTACGCATTAACTGTACCTCAACAGATCGTCCATTCACTTGCATTGATCCAAAAATTCCATTAAAACGCTCAAAGCTAAAACACCAAAAGGAATGCACTGGACCACAGTCAGTAACACATTCTTTTAAATGGCAGTGGAGATGCATATTTGGTGTCACAGCCTGTTTGCCATACAAACATTCAAATCTCTCTCCAAACTTCACAAATAGCAGATCAGCTTTCAAAATGTCAGTCTTGGACAGAACTGGTGTACAAAGATACTGGCAAGCAAGAACAAATGTCTGCCAGCACCTTAAATGGCTTTCTGGTAACAGGCCTTTTAAACAAAACATGGAGTAAATTAAGGTCCAGTTCTTCCATTGTGATGCTGTGTAGCCACCATAATTGGATGCTATTCTTTGTGGCAATCTTCCGATTCCTGTTCCAACATCAAATGAATTTATACGTTCTTCCAATACTTTAAGATCTTTCTTTGATAATAAGTTTTTCTTAACCCAGAGCTTGAAAACATTCTTTGCAGTGCCTAGAAACAAATTATGCATGGGGTCAATTGCAGTGAACCTCACTGCATCAAAGTATTCAAGCTGTAACAGGCAACTATAATAGACCCCATACTTTGTAGCCAATGACTCATGCTTTGTTTGGGTAGAAGCTTTTCTAACCATCTCTGGGTGTAAGCGATGACTGCTATTATGGCGCGGAGGCCACATGTTTCTATCAAAGCCAGAGTAGTCCGTTTTCTCGCCAAAGCTCCCTGGAAAATACTTAAAACATTTTGAGCAGCCTCGATGTGCTGAATGACCTTTGAAACCGCACAGTTTCCGCACAGCAGGTAGATCGGCTGAAGCAAGAAGGAGGGCACCTCGGTATTTTAGGGGTATTGTACTCTGACTAGTTGAAAGTTTAACGCCTTTCCAAAATGCCTTGAGCTCATCAACAATTGGTGCCAAAAATGTGTTTAATGACTTGGGCTCTTTACTCATTTCAGGTACAATTCCAGCTACTATGACGTTCTCCCATTTGAACCGTTCTTCTCTTGGTAGATTTAGTAGAACTAAATAAATTACACCGATGGATCTGTCACATCTTCTCTTGAACGGCTGAAACCAGTCCACATTGATCGCGAATGCAAGATTTCTAGGGGCATTCAGAAAGTCACTCCCTTTATATGTAAGGAAATCTCTCCAGATGCTACCATCATAAACATCAGCTACAATGTTGTCATCGATTTGACGTTCACGCCACTGCTCACACATTTCAGGAAGTCCTGGTCTTTTAAGTAATGCTTCCACTTGATCAATAATACTGTTGAAACAGTAAAGTTTGTGTGGATAAAAACACACCTTTCCACTGCCCAGGACTACTTTTCTTGCCAATGCTGTTCCACACTCCCTCTTTGAACCCTTTTTAAATGGTTTGTGGGAACAGATGTTTGAAACAATCTGACCTCCAACATGCCTTGTGCAACTCTCCAGCTTATAAAGTGATGCACATTTTGGACAGACTGCAAACTTGACAAAGTTATCCCGCTTTAAGTTCACAAACTGTCGAAGTAAGTACAGCGAACTTGGCAGCATTAGAGCCATTTGACAAAGGTATTCACTGTTACAAGTGATTCCCACTGCATGTAAAAACTGGAACATAAAACGCAACAGCCACTCTAGACCATTGTCACTTAGCTTGCATGTAGCTTGCCAAAATAACAAAAAATAAATCAACCACTGAAGTAATGTAGTCAGTGTCTGTGTCGTTGATCGGTGCTGGATTGGTTCTGGTAGGGGTTCATCATGGCCCACATCTTGAAGAAGATCATCAACATCTTCGTGCCATTCTTCAGTATCTTCTTCGTCACTACAACCACTTTCACTGCAACCACAGTCATTTTCGCTTTCAGAACAATCAGTGTCAGAAGACAAGACCTTTAGAAGGACGTGGCCCATAGGCGTTCTGCTTCGCCAGCTTATTGATATTTTTACAAGTACATTCTTTTTTTTAATTTATATTTTTGTAACAACTTTTTTTGCAGTGATGCTACCAAATAGGTAACAGTTTCTATTTTTACTACACTTGGGATTGGATTTTTTTTTATTTTGACACTTGTTTCAAGGCATTTGATACAAACATTGATACAAGAACATGTGTTAAAGTTTCTGTTCAACTTGTTTTTTAAAAAAAGAACGAAGTTTTCAACTTTACATATAGTTGTGCATTTCAAGAAAAAAGCCTTCAATATTTCAAGCAAGAATTAAATTATAAGACAAGGTATTCAAAGATTCTGCTTTAGGAATGAAGTTTTCAATATTAGTGGTAACTGATGTTATTTTGTAACAAGGTTTTCAATTTTGCATTTGTCTGTTACAGTTAGACTTAAAGAGATGATAGAACAAGATTTTAAATGTTTCTGTTCAACTTGTCTTTAAGATAAGAATGAAGTTTTCAATTTTACATATAGTTGTGCATTTCTAGAAAAAATGTTTAAATATTTCAAGCAAGAATTAAATTATAAGACAATTTATTCAAAGCTTCTGCTGTAGGAATGAAGTTTTCAATTTTACTTTATTTTAAGTGGTAACTGATGTTATTATTGTAACAAGGTTTTCAATTTTGCATTTGTCTGTTACAGTTAGACTTAAAGAGATAGAACAAGATTTTAAATGTTTCCGCTACAGTATGAAAATTGATTTAAGTACAAATGGTGACATATAAGAAAATGATTTTTGAACAAATAAAACAGAATTTGATTGAATACAGCAGATTGATTGATTTAACTGGCTCCTTTCCTTCCCAACGTTGTATTTTCTCATTTTATTTTCCCTCTAGGGTTTAAAATAATTATGCAAAGAAGAAAATAGCAGAAAATGTAATCATGTCTGTTGTTGAGCTTTGCCTTCCAGCCAATACATGAGCATGTTGCAACTTTACACCAGTTATACATTTAAATCTGGCTTACTAAGATGCCTAAACGCTTTATTTAGAAGTAAAGGTGGCGTAAATGTGGAGTTTATACCAGCTATACGTATTATGTCTGTTGTCGCGCTTTTTCTGCAAGACAAGAGCATGTTAACTTTACATCACAGTACATATAAATCTGGCCTAAAGATGCCTATACACTTTATTTAGATCTATGTAAAGGTGGCGTAAATGTGAAGTTTATTCAAGCTTTACGTTGGCTTTTAGTCCACTTACAGGTGTTTCTTTACTCCAGCTTTACGCAAAAGTGTAAATGTAGCGTAAAGCTTAACTTTACGTAATGTAAAGGTCGTGTAAAGGTGTGTAAATCCAAACTTTACACCAGCTTTACGCTCACATTATGCTAACTTAAATTTGCCTTTTCATGCTGTGTAACTCTCTTGTTCTTGTCTTTGTGCACAGTCTTGTGCTATCAACTGAGTTGTATTTAACAATTATTCCTCGAGCCCGAATGGGCTCTGAGTCAATAGCCCATGAGGCCGAAGCCCAAATTGGCTATTGACTCAGAGGCCATGAGGGCGAGAGGAATAATTGTTTTAGTGAAGTCCAACTAGTTGGTAAAAAATATCGAGACAAAACAACTTTAGCTAGTTAAAGCTAGACTTAAAGCTTCTTTTGCCGCCAAAAAACCAGCGCTTTGCGCTACTAGTGGGTTATAACATAGCGCCTAGTAGTAGCTCAACCAATCAGAACGCAGCATTGATAATAGACCACTAGCTGGATTTTACTAATAGAGGATATCCTCTCTTCACACTTAGCCTCGCTTTAAAACAGAAGCTTGGGGCAAGTAGAAAATAGCCTACTGGATTCAAATCAGGTAAAAATGTTCTACATTCACTTTAACCGCCTTCAGAAGACCAAGAAGGAGAGGAAGGCTAGTTAGTGTCCCATTGTCATCCCCGGCCCTCATAGGAACGTCTCGTACATGCAAATATTTTACGTATTGATTGTCGAATCGCTTCGTTTCTTCTGAAGTTGATCAGTGGGTTTAACATTCCGTTCAACGTTATAAATATGGTAATAAATACCCGAAAGGGTGCTAACCTTTTGAACCCCATTAAAATCAGAGCAACAGGGGAAATTAAAGCTGGCAGGATCAATAATATCAGCATCATTAGGATTAATCCTACCGTGACAGCGAGCCTCTTTTCTCGGTTCAGTAAAACAGCTGATCTACGGCTTCCAACTTGGGGAAAATTTTTCCGGCGATGTGTTCTCATTGCGAAATGTATTCCAATGTGACTAGAGATTATTATAAATACAGAAACAGAGCAGAATATTACGGCAATAACATTCTTAATGAATGCGAATTTCTCTGGCAGATAGACAATTATAACATATATCGTAATTACTGTAGTTAGACTTATCAGCCAGCTACTAATGGCTTCCTTCAAGGCACGTGACTTGGTCATGTGATTATAATACCATTGAGGCTTTCTCACTGCCCGAAAACGATCTTTGCTAATGAAGGTTAGGTTACTGAGGGTGGCAAAGATGTACCAGATTGAAACGTAAATTTCTTCTGCTCCACTTGATGGACAGTTATGAATGTGTACTATAATTTTGGTATTTCCATAGAAACTAAGCACTGCCCAGATTAAATCACTTGAGGATAAACTACAAAGTAGAATAAGAGACGGATGCTGACGAACTTTTATTCGCGCCACGGCAATGAGAAGGAGAAAGTTCGCCGTGAATGACGTGAAGTTTAATGTCATATTGAGTGGGAGGAGGACTGTGTTGCTGACGAATCGTAGATTCTGTTGAGTCTCCTTGGAAACGCCAGGAAAAAGACATGTTAAGTACGGGAGTGGAGTGCTGTTGTTGTTTGTCTGGCTCGATGTAAACGCCATTGTCTGTTAGGACAAGTAAATCTTGATGTACAATATGCGATCTGTGAAGTAGAATAAGCTAACAGGGCTTAGATAAAAGGCAAATTGTTTCCCGATAAAAACACATCAGTAATATAAATCTGTGAAAAAAGTTGGCACACAAATGCTCAGACGGGAAAACACACAACTGAAAGTTGTTCTCAATTTTTCAATATTAACAACGGAGTTAACGGTTGGTGGTTCCGCGGTATCGTTTAGAAAACATCTGGTTGTTTAGTTTACAGTTGCTAACTTGCTTGTAAGTCCAGGGTTTTTAGCTGAAAGTTATGAATGTAAAGATGTGAAATTGTTCCAAGCAAATTTAATTTGAAACATTTACCATTCGAAAGTAGTGACATGCAAAAAGGGTTTGATATGAATGGTCACACCGCAATTTTGTTTAGACCCAAAAACGTGAAACCACCTTATACAAGGGAGAATATCCCCATCATTTACTCTGGGGACGTATTGAAAGAAGAAAGAACATTTACCTACTTTTGTACTCTGTAATCGGCGATTCACTCAAGTTCGCGCCGGTTAATTTCTTGAAACGTAACTTATGGTAGGATAGAAATGTGGGCAGTTTTAAAATAAGGTGACTGATTCCTTTTTTTTATATTAGTGGTTTTATGTTAGACGACGAGGCTTTTAGCCTTGCTCGCTATTGTTCGTCATTGCCAGCTAGATAATGGTCAAGGAACTAAAATAAAAATTTACTTAACAGCAACTTGAAATGAAACAATGACGTTCGTTCGTATGAATGGTGCACAAATCCTGCCTATTCAGGAGCTGCCATGTGCTGAGTGCATGCTTCGTTTCTTACAAGAGAGGATAAAGCTCTAGAGCTTTGTTATCTCTTGGTTTCTTTGGTAACTATCTTCCGCTGCGGTCATACCTTAAATGGCCACAAATTCAAAATCTCTATTCTGTTTTTAAAATAGAGTGTGTCCTCCCAGTATGAAGTGGAGGCAAACTAAGAGAAACAGTGATTACTATATCCATACCAATATAATTTATGAAATTCTCAGGCAAATGTTCTGTTAAGTTCATACTTATTTCGCCTTATTCCTGGCTCTTTTACTTTTCCCACTATTAATGAAATGACTATGAGTCACTATGCTTTTTCATGTTTGAAACAAATGTAGCCTGATAATTTACAGTGGAAAAACAATAAATTGCAAGTCACCCGATTTTTAAAGTTGTTGTTATTTTCTATCAATAGTGACGACAGTCCATTAAAGCCGAACTTTTCTTCAGCGGAAGGTCGTAAGTATCGAAAAGTCGATACCAGTAGTTTCTGACTGATTGCCGAGTTGTCCGCGTGAGAAAGATTTCTGATGAGACAAAGAACACAATTCCAAAAAGAAAGCCTGAAAAAAAATTCAGTGCCAGTGCACGGACCCTTGCACAAACCTTGTGGGTTCGAATGTCGACGTGCAAACCTGACTTTTTTAAGACCTTTTCTTGTCGCAAACTGTAATGATCTTCTTCACATTATAGTAAGATATACTTGGCTGTGTAGCAGTCGGGGCATATTAAAAAGTAACAGTGGTAGAGAGGGCGTCAAAATGTGTAAACGTCTTTATGTTTGTGGCCTCCGGGATCGCGTCGACAACCTCAGGTCACGAGCGTAAAAAAGGTTACACATTTTTGAATCCTTCTCTACTACTCGGGGGGAGGGGGGTGGGGGTGGAAATCGTCGCCAGTGACCAGCACACCTTGGAACGTGGCTCCGTCAAAAAAAATTCAGCCAGGACGAAGGCAGCAGAACGGAAGCTGCGAGCAGGCGGCAACAGCAAACATAATTTTCAGAGTGGCTGCAGTCGAAAACAGCCATTTGGCGTGTCTGCGGTCCATGGACCGCCCGGTCCACGGATCTCGAGCAGACAATTAGACATTGACAAAATATATGCATCATTGCCACACAGAACGACCTCATGGACCGGAGTGGCGATTTTGAATACACGATGTACGAATGGTTGGTCGAGGAGCTTCTGCAGGGAAGTGATGCATACTCATCGCTTCAAACCGTTGCACAGAATATTTTGGATGAACCGATCGCCGAGGAAACAAATCGCAAGCTTTTGAGTACGCTTCTTTCAGCGTATCAGGCGTATCAGCTAATTAGCGGCCCATGAGATTCAAAAAGGGTCGAAACACCAAACCCGCTATGGGGTTGGAAAGATTTGACCCTTTTCATTCGATGCATTATAAAAAATCCCAATCAGCGCAAACAAAGTGGCTTGACATTTTGGAAGAACGTGCGGATGATCCACCACCACGCTGTTATGAGGTCTTGATTGTAGAATTTTCAGGGGAAGTTTACAAGAGCGGAAAACAGTGGACGGTACAGTCAATTTTCGACACACCTTTGGGGCGGCTTCCTCCACCAGCGGGGCTCGGGGTGGCTGGTTTGTTTTTGTCGCTCCCCCGGAAAGGCGTGTGCTCTAAGCAAGAGTGTGCCCAATTAGAGGTTTGCAACTTTTAGAAAAATGATGACACACCGCGAAAGTTTGACACAAATCGGGCTGCGCGCTGAAAAGAACGTAGCCAATCACCTTCTTGGTAGAATGGTTGGGAGGGCAGCCTCGTGGCCGACATTTCGAAAGTGGACTATCTGGAAGGCCACTAAGGCAAGACAAAACTGCAACGTCTACGGCCATCTTCCAAAAGAAGAAGTCGTGTCGGTTCCAAAACGCTTGCTTTGCACATCTGGCGAAGACGGCTCCGCAAAACGAATAGTGTCGGGCGTTTCCAACCTTGTCCGCGAAACCGTCGGAGGGGCCTGCAAAACACCAAGTCTGCTTGAGCTGTCTCAAACGTGACCTTGTGATATATTCCTATTCAACAACAACAAATGCACCCGAGGTAGACCGATGATGAGAAATTTCCCACCTTGGGACGCATGTACACAAGCTGAGAAATGTACAGGGAGGGAACGAAAACGCTTTCATGACTGGATCATTAACAAATTTAACTCTGGACCTACAAACATTACCTACATCAAAGGCAGATGTTGCTAAAATGACGAACGGGAAGCGGGGAACGAGCAGGGGGAAGAGGAAAATAGAAGAAACGGGAACAAAACTTAACGTGAGCCCTAGACCTAATATTTGTTTATTGTTTATTGTTTTTCTCCATTTATTTATTTTACAAGCCATTTATATTGTATTACAAGATTTGAAGATGAAGATGCTATTTGTAGAATTAAATATCAGGTTACAAGAATAAATAGAGAGGGCAGGATATAGTTAAACTAATTATTTGCCCTTTGATTAAATTACAGTTTTAGTTCGGTTAAAAGAGAAAAAAAGAGAAAAGTAAAAACCCTATAAACTATGAAAAATATATGAAAAGTATTCAAAAGAGAGGAAAAAAGAAAAGCACATACAGACACACACATAAAAAAAATATGACACTTGAGAGTCGGCGAGTCAATAGTACGGAGCTAATCTCGTACCCAGATCTCCCACGGCCAAGGGAAAGGGAGATCTCACTTTTCAGTTTAAAACAGAGTGAGATCTGGGCACGAGATTAGTACGGAGCTTAAGTAACAACGACGGCGACGGCTACGAAAGCGTCAGTTAAAAAGTGAATTCGCGCTGCTTCAAACTTAATCACGCGTATTCCATCTCGTTCAATTCAGATGTTGGCGAATTTTTCAGGAGTTCATTCTAAAGGACTGTATCAAAGTTCAGAAAAAGAAAAAGAGGGTCGTAGTCTTATGTTCACGTCCTCCACACAAAGTGAAATTACGTAGTTTCATGTCGTAGTCGTGCGACGACGGCAAAGACATGTGAAAAAAAGCGTAATGTACGTGCAGAGTTGTTGTTCTTTGCCGTTCTTGTGCCGTCGCCGCAGTCGTTGCTTAAGCCCCCTAATGACTTTATTTCCAATTCTCTGCTTTGTTACCATGTTTCATTTTTCCGTTCCCCGTGCGCGTACCCCCGCTCCCCATTCCCAGTTTTAGTAACATCCGTCAAAGCCTCAAAGATGGTTGCAATGTTCAAATAATAGTAAAAAAAATAAATAAGAAATAAAAATTTAAAAAAGCGCGTCAGAAAAAAACCTCAATTCATGGTTAGTTGTAATTTTCATCAGATATATTTTTGTATATTAATCAGTAATTCTGATTTTTAAGAAGACGTCAATTAAAAGCGTTTCTCTTTAATTTCTTTATTTCTGCTTTGCGGCATTAGCTATAAAATAACAAATCCATTAAATTCTTTAAAGCAAGTACCCTTGATGAAACGAATAACGCAGCTAATTAATTCGAGGTAAAAAAAAAAACTAAATGGAAGTCTTTCTAGTGATTAATGTGTCTTAAGAACAAGCATCCCCAACTCTTTTTTATCCCGAAAAATCGAAATATGGGCATTGCACTCAAAGAAAATTGTTTTTTCAATGATAAACTAAAGAATATAGAGAGATACGATTTTGTAGTTGAAGCAATTCGGATATGTGTGATATTGCTGCACAATTACGAAAGAAATAATTAAAATGTGTATTTAGTGTTTGCAGAATGTGTCGACAGGTGTTTGAATGTTAACTTTTTCCATTATTTAGCATTGATTCCAATCACCCTCCAATAAACCAATTTCTCCTTATTGGATCAGTCCAGTAATACTTAACTAAAAATACTTTCGACATTGTTGCTAACTCTTAAGAGCGGATGTCAGTAAATATCGACCAGAGGTCTACAAAAGTGAAAAATCGAAAATTCTCCAAAAAATTCACAAAGTAGCACTAGGTAAGCTATTAACATAAATGTAATTTTTACTTCGATCCGATAATTATTTTCCACGTACGGGGGGGTTATTGGTTTCGCGGCTCTCGGACCGGGTTTTCCAGGCCCGAGGCCATGTGTCGCAAAAAAAATCGTTTTAAAATTCAAATCCATTGTAATGCGGACAACAAATAACTTATTCAGAAGAGTAGTTAATTGCACACATTCTAAGTGGTGATTTACTCAGTTTGAACGAAAGTGTAATATTTTGGACATTTTTCATTATTTTCAATATTTTGAACGTTTTCGTTCAATGAAAAAATGGCAAATTTCAAAGCCCAAAATCGTCGACTGGTACCTCGATTTCAGTAACGAGTCTTATACCACGTTAAAGAGCGTTATCTCTTCTTTCAAAATCTGTTTTCAAAACTACGGGCAACTTAAAAGAAAATTTTTGAGGCCAAAAAATACAAGTAGTACTTTTCTGAAATTTGAGCTTTCCAGACTCAGCGGGTCGATGCTAAAAACTCAGAAAAATGCAATAAGAAATCAGTTTGAGCAACAGTGATTTAACGTTATCAGCTATCAGAAACCAACACGTGTTTATCGAGCGATCTGATAAAATTTAAAGCCGTTTACCAACAAGAAAAGCAGAGTTTAGCCATCTTCTGCTACCAAACGCACGAGTGACGTAAGGTTGTCAAAGGGCAAAGCACAATAATAAACTTCAAAAAGCACAACGTTTCTGCGTCCAGGAATTAGACTTTAGCGGACAGAACAATGCCTACGAGTGTATGTTTCATACCTTAGCATGGGTTTCCTAGATACTGGAAATAAAAAACATCAAGGACAGAATCGGCAAGAGCATCTTCGGCTGCTCTCAAACGACGGAGATTGCGTTACTTTTCACAGATTGACCGCTTACCACCTGTTTTTGGGCTCGCATTTCGACGGAACGCTTGCCTCGAGAGGCGCGCGGCACGGATCTGAACTCTTCTTCACGAGACATTGAGCTGAATTTATCGGAAATATGCCACCTCCAACAACAACATGAGCTTTTTTCGGGTATTTGTCGTTTTTTATGCGAAAAGTTCGGGTAAGCAGATTCTCGCAAAAACCATTTGGCTTAAAAAATGTGTTTAAAAGCCCACCCTGGATTTGAAGCAAAAAGTATTTCCTCGAAATAAGCTAAAAATACCCAATTCACGCGGTGAAAAAATGGATGATTATGGAAGGCTTCTTGCCTAACCTGAGGGATTTCCGGTGATGTAGGATTAGGGTTAGGAAAAAAGCCCATAACCTGCTCCTGTCGTTGTGAATTTCCTCAAGATCAAAAGTTTCAGTAAGAACCGAAAACAACAGCTTAAAGGAGGTGCACACACCTTGAACTAGCCAGGGAAAAGGGGCTTCTGATTGAGCTAACCTGTCATTGATGTACAATTAGTGCAATTAGGTAGACCTGTTACTATCCCCCGCGCAACCACATGGGGAGTACTTTAAAGCGGTCCTGTCGGGAACTTTCGGGGGTAGGGGGCAGGGCAAATCGAAAATAACTTCTCTTTGTTTTTGTGAAGTAAATCTTTTCTCGCACGGTTGACAAGGTGACGGCGGACTCCGTACCTTTGGAAAGGCCCTTTTGAAACATGTCCTGGCAACATGCAGGGCATCACGAAATTAACGTCAACACCTTGAATCAACTCAATGAACAGGGAGAGGCGATAAGTCCCATCTTAAAAGATGCTTGATGTCTAGACGTGAATAGTCTGTCCACAGTCATTTTTCATTTTGTATTTCGGGACTATTTGACAGCATACGAGTGAACCGGAGCAAAGTAACGAGCCCTAACCCCACCCCATTGCCCTTGCGGTCAATAAATCATCGCGTTTTTCATTTTTTTAATGCGCGTTCGAGAACCTCCAAAGGGAATATTGAGGGTCTTTGTAGAGTTTCAGTTTATTTTACCGTCAAAAAAGAACAAAACAAAGCAAAAGACAAGTATACAGAAACACGCAGAAGCAATGTGGTGAGGAAGCCCGAAAAGAAACCATAAGGCTTAGGTCATCCCCTTTTCGTTCGTTTAGCGTCGAATAGGTTTCCTGGTTTTGGGTGGGTCGGTCGGTGGGGTGAAAAAAAAAATCACAAGAAATCTGAGAACGGGAGGCCTGAAACACCAGCATCATTGCCGTGGAGACTGAAAACAACAAGACATGGGCACCAAATCGACACAAACTCAATATGGCGGAAAATTTGATGGTCAATTTCATAAAAAAAGGCCCAAAAAGGGTAAAAAGCAAAGAGGATACACCACCGAACGTTTTATGCCTCGAAATGATGTTATAATGCTAATTTGTTACATCAAAAGAATTAATCTATGTCCAAAAAACATAAACCTTGTCGTTTCTTTTTCTTGCTTTTTTAAAAAATGCCAAAAAACTGGGTCTTTTGGACGACACTAAACGAAGAAAAAATTAATATAGGAATTAAGCTCCCTTAAAGTATGAAAGTATAAGTTTACAAGGACAGGATCGAACGTATACTGAGTAACTAAATGATAAAAATTTGATCAAAATTAAATGAAAGGCTAAGAGCCTAAGCGCTGTCTGATAACAAAACGGTAAACAAGAAGTGCTGCCTCTCATTTAAAAGAGACGTGAAATACTGGGTGGACCACATCCTGAACTCCCGCGAAAACCGCAAGAGAGGAACGTTCAGGGCTAAGGAGACTAAACAGGGGCGTAGCTACTTGTACGGACCGTTTGCACGTGCGTACCCGAAAACGTTGAGGAAAAAAAATAGAATGAAATAAACATAACTAAAAAAAATCGGTTTCCAGAGAAGCGACGACATTAATTGGAGAACCGAATCTTGGATGATTTATTTATATAGCAAGCTTGATGATGTAAAGCGTGAACGCGTTGTTTTCTCCACGACCTGTCTTCGGAGTAGACGAAGTAGGGCACAATTACGTCAATGTGTGGTGCTTTTGTCGATCAAAAATAATGTGACAAAAAGGGGTAAAAAGAGTCATTTGTAAACTAAAGTCGGAGGTACTACAAGCTTGATTTTTAATAGCTGAATTAATGATAAACGGTTGACGTCAATGAACATAACAAGCCGACAGAATTAAAGAATTTTAGAGGTTGTGTCATTTCATAAACAGCAAAAATGCTTTTGCTTACAACCGTTAACCTTACCTTTAATAAAGGCATCTTAAAAAAATGTTGAGATTTGGGGTGGGGGGTGGGGAGGGGGGGAAGAAGATGTAGAAAAAGTTGGGCGTACCTCTGGAAAAATCCTGACTACGCACCTGCTAAAAGCCTGAAACTGAACAACAGGAGTCTTGACGAAACGTCCTCAGTTATTACCTGTCCGGGGTCGTACTTTCAAGGAAACGCTGATCAAGAATCACTCATGACGGAATGAAAACTCCTCGTAGCTTCCAGCGAAAAGAGGAGTGACAACAGTGGTAAGCGGTCGTTCTGTGAAATGTAACGCAATCTTTGCCGTTTACGATCTTTCGGCGCTTGGATTTGAAACGTTGTTGTTTGGTATGTTCTCCCGTCTGGATACTTGACATTTCCAATATATGGAAACACTATGCTAAGGTACGAACAACAGACATTCACAACATTGTTTTGTACGCTAAAATCTGATTTCATGGGCGTAAAACGTTTTGAATTTTAAGACTTTTTAATATTAGTGCTTTGCCCTCCCTCTGACAACTTCACGTGACTGGTGCACTTGGCAGGAGTTGACAGCTTAAATCTGCCTTTCTTGATAGCAAACGGCATTAATTTATATCAGATCGCTGTATAAACACGTCTTGGTTTCTGAAAGCTGATAACATGAAACCACTATTGCTCAAACTGATTTCTTACTGTATTTTTCCAAGTTTTTAGCATCGGCCCGCCGCGTCTGGAAAGCTCAAATTTCAGAAAAGTACTACTTGTATTTTTTGGCCTCAAAAACTTTCTTTTAAGTTGCCCGTAGTTTTGAAAACAGATTTTGAAAGAAGAGATAACGCTCTTTAACGTGGTGTAAGACTCGTTACTGAAATCGAGGTACCAGTCGACGATTTTGGGCTTTGAAATTTGCCATTTTTTCATTGAACGAAAACGTTCAAAATATTGAAAATAATGAAAAATGTCCAAAATATTACACTTTCGTTCAAACTGAGTAAATCACCACTTAGAATGTGCGCAATTAACTACTCTTCTGAATAAGTTATTTGTTGTCCACATTACAATGGATTTGAATTTTAAAACGATTTTTTTGTGACACATGGTCTCGGGCCTGGAAAACCCGGTCCGAGAGCCGCGAAACCAATAACCCCCCCGTACGTGGAAAATAATTATCGGATCGAAGTAAAAATTACATTTATGTTAATAGCTTACCTAGTGCTACTTTGTGAATTTTTTGGAGAATTTTCGATTTTTCACTTTTGTAGACCTCTGGTCGATATTTACTGACATCCGCTCTTAATGTTTGTTCTGTACAAGAATATGTAAGAGACATCGAGAACAGTTAGATTTTATTTAAGTTTAATATTGCTTGAGCGACAGCCACGATACATGAACGCCGGTTACTGGTGAACTTTACAACTGAACCCATCCGGAGTCAACGAGGTAAATCCTTGATGCCTTCTTAAATATTTTTGCATGATTCTTGTTTGGTCTACAGCAAATTTATAAAAATTAACATTATTTTAATCTGATAGGCTAAATAATCACTTTTACGACAGAAGTAAGCATCCGGTGAAAATCTATTTCTATATAGCAATAAATTTTGCTTTCAATCAATTCTTAATTTTTGAAGCAATATCTACAAGTTCGAGCCCCGTCAGTAAAAAAGTGCTAACGATTTGGGCGTTTTTTTACAATTTATCCCCCAAAAAATTTTAAAAAAGGACTCAATTTTGCTCAAACATGGCATGACTGTTGTCAGTGATAACCTTAAACAAACGTCTTATGAAAACTAGACTTTCTAATAATATATCAATAAATTGAGTTAGTACCACTAGTGATTGCCACTCAAGATATTAAAATTTTGGAAAACGAGTCAGGTAAAATGGGTTCGATACTAAAAATTATGGGGAGCGGCATTCAACACACCCATTTTACCTACTACGCAGAATCGAAGTACTAATATTACGTTCTTCTTCTTTTAACTTTAGGATAGAATCATGGCTGCTCAAAACTCCAGCCACTCTCCCTACGAAGCTTGCCTTATTGCTAACCTTCCAAGTGATGTTCAACACCAGATACTTAACACTGGCAACTACGTTATCCGTCCTTTGAGCTTTATTCTGGCTTTTTTGTCATTTATCTTTAATATGCTTGTTATCATAGCTGTGGCACGAACAAGATCCCTTCAATATCCAGCGATGGTCATGATGTGCAGTTTGGCAGTGACTGACGTAATTTTTTCTTTGCATTCTCTATACACATATATAGAAATCTTTACAGACCAACACATGTGTCAAATCTCTCACCCACTTCAGGCCTCCTTTAGTATTCTTTGTGGCTTAGCAACGCTTGGCAACCTGGCAATTATAAGTAGAGATCGATATGTGGCAGTCCGAAGGCCTTTTTGGTATCGTAATTACATGAAGAATTCTCGTGCTTTTAAGATAGTATGTATCTCGTGGTTAACCAGTGTAGTATCTGTACTCGTAATTAACTTGTCAGTAAGTTTGGGAGGTATTTATAGACTTTTGGGAGTAATTTTTAGTGTAGTTATATTCGCTATTAATGTAATTGTCATAATTTTCTGTTATCTTAGCATTTATTTTCGTAAAACTATGATAGAAAATCAAAACGACGCCCTTTTGAGAAGGGAAAAAAGATCAGCTAACACAGTTGCCGGGATTCTTTTGATTTTTCTACTGACCTACTTCCCAGCGTTTCTTTTCCCAACGGTTTTGTTTGCAAAAGGATTCAAGAATTTCCTGCCCTTTCGTCCTTTTTTCATGATCTTTTTTCAGTTGAATGGAGCTTTAAATCCTTTGTTAAACTTCGGCCGTTCTACAAAGATGCGTAAAGCTATAAAAGACTTGTTTAAATGCCTTCCGAAAGTACATCCAGATTCATGTGTGAAAAATACCAGCAACAACAGCAGCAAAAACCATAATCATTCCCATACAACAGGGATTACTGTAATGACCCCCAAAAGCACCAACAACACCGACTCAGCAATAGCAAGTGCTGATGACGTATGGGAACAACGGTGATTTACTCATCTATATATCACATCGCTAAAACTGAAGTTTAGAAGACTCCTTACGACAATTAAGAAAGTACCATAATCAAACAAGTCAGAACAGATAATAACGGACTGAGATCATGAACAAGACTGGGTGCCGCTAAAAGTCTGAACATGGAACACTAATACGTCTGTCAACTCATGGTCCACTTACAACCACATCGATCCGAAAGTTAGTTAGGAACAGTGAGATTTGCTGAACAGTATGAAAGTTGACAAAAGCCAGGCGGTTTTGGATAGTAACAGCGATGGACAGGAAATGTCCAGCATCTAGTGACAAGATGTGAAACAAATAAACTTTTATTATTTTTTGTTTTTTTGTAGATAACTTGAGGTATATAAGAAATATGATGTAAAGTTTTCTCGCAAATGCCTTTTTATTTTTGAGAAAAGTAAGAATATCACATGATATCAATTTCTAAAAGATATTATTTTTAACCTGAAATTCGCTAACAACAGAACTCTCCTCACGTTCGCAAACAAAGCCACACAGAGAAATTTGGACTTTTTCAATTAAAAGAACAACTCCTTTTCTTTTACCAGAAGATCCTTTGAAGGCAACTCTTGCCACGGGTCAAGCTAGATTTCGCTCTCAACATCCTTTCGTAAGTAAATCCATTTCGTTGTTCCTCTATATAGTTACTGGGATTTTATACGGTGCTAGCTAGCGAGCGCCGGTCAAAAGGCAATTTATCGTCAACATTTTAAGGCCACATGGGGCTGGGAAAGATTTTAATTTTTTTGGTGGTCATTTTTGAGAGTTGTCCTGTTATCAATAAAGTATATGTAAACTTTATTTGGTGTGAGGCCTTTCTATCAACTTCGTCACTGTCATTACGTGTAAGTTCAGTGTCTGCTATTTTTTTTCATATTTTGCTCATCATTTTGTAATAGTAGCTTCTATAACTGGCAGGAAACTACCCACCTTTCGATAATGCGGTTAATTTCTGCCAACGAGATTTTCTTGTTAGCCAGGAAACTTGAAAAAACTTATACTCCGTTTGAGAGAAAAACTTGACAAATGAAAAGAGTTTTCTCTTATTGCCTGAGTCAATCCTACCTCCCCAGATAACCTAGAAGAGGTCATCCAAGGAGCTGACTTATTTACTTTAAATGTCCCCTTTAAGAGATGTTGTATATTTCCACCAAAGGTCAATTTTCCTGCTCATATCAAAGGATCTGAATGGCATACTAATAAGAGCTCCAAATTTCTAGGTGACAGAAACGTAGAAAAAATGTACGGAATAGAGATATCACTTAATTAAATTTTCTGAATCGGAGTACCACAAAATTTAACGTATACTAACAGTCAGGCAATATGGGTACCATCTGATTCTCAACGTGCTGCCGCCTTTCCACATGTATCTGAGTGGGAAGCATAGAGCGGTTTTCATTTGAGTGTCGAAAAGTAATTGGTTTTGCACTTTCTACACGATGCGATTGGCTTCAAAGATTCGCGCCACCTTTTCATCCAATCAGAAGTAAAACCAAAGCCAATTGTGACGCGCTGGCATGCATTTTCCCGCGCTTTTCGTCAGCCGCATGTAATTACTTCGAGTTTTGATTGGTTCAATGTATTGTCTGTGTCCTATGTGATTGGCCAGAGTAATTACTGTGGTTTTGGTTTTACAACACTCAAACGAAAACCACTCTATGGCAACCAAACAAAGTCTAAGTACCTTTTCCTCTTTTAAATTTTCTTTTTCAAAGGGGAATCAATGTTCGGACTTGAAAAAATTCGGTAGACTCTTGGCATCGTAATAACATTCATCTGAGAAGTTGAAAGGAATGTCAAAAGTAGCAGTCATGTCCAATCAGTAAAATCTAATAGATTCCAGGGAACAAAAGCAGGAATCTACTGGAGTAACAAGAATTTTAGTCTTGAAATGAAAAATATTTAAACCTTTTACCATTTAACTAATTTTGCTTGTACTTTTTACTGCGGCTAACGCTACGGCACGGCAGAGGTCGCGTGCAATTTCGTTTACGTGTGGATGGAAACTGAGTAAACAACAACAACAATATTCTTTATTTATTCTCGAATTGAAAAATAACAATAACATACTAATATCTCCTAGGATAAATAGCTAAAAATAAATAAATAAAAATAGATATTACAAATATTAACCAATAAATAAACGCTCAACTTTGTACGCAAGTAGTCGCATGTGTCTCTTAATATCAGCTGTGTTTTGTTAAAAGCCAGTTGCGTTAAAGGCTTTATGACGATTGCCGTGTTCATTAAAAAAAAGTGAGTCAAAAGATAAGATCATATAATTCACCTAGAATTTAATTTGCCAAGAACGCGTATATATAGTTATTGGTAATTTGGATAATTTAACGGATGCAATCAAATTAAGACGCCCAGAAAACTTTCTATAAAGATCCGCATAATCAAACAGTTGGATTTTAAGACAAAGAATAAAACCAAGTGAAAACTAATTGACTGTTATGTGACGAAGGTCGGACTTACCTTTCCTCAATTTCTGTTTTTCGGAAGTCCTTTGAAAATGAAAATCTATTGAATTCTTTGAAGTTATTAAAACGCTTTTAATTAACAAAATGTAGAAGAAAGTTAAATGGATCTGAAAATGTAAATCAAGTTGGTATCTGTTAAAAAGACCGAACCAGTTTTTCAGAAATCTGCTCCCTCTAGTTATCAGGGAACAGAAAAATGTCCATCGAATCAAGCATGAAACGTACAATCGGCATTCTGAAAGCAATTATGGCACGTGTGTACGGTTTTTTTTCGCCCTGCAACTGATAATCGGGAAGGAGGAAGAAAAATTTTGTAATTAAATTGGTTACAGTATGTGTGGGCCGGTTTTTTCATGTTAATCATTCCCATATTTTGTTTTTACTCTTATTGCTTCTCAACTAACCCAAAAGTCTTAATGAATCAGTCTAGGTCTAATTACTTTTATGAAAATCACTTCGACTTATCAAGAAGCCTTTGACAACGGCGCTTGTTGACTGAAACAGTTCTATTCTCGGTTTGATCGATATTGCCTATTCGATCAAGCTGTTAAAAGTTTTGCTGCGACAGCAACGATTTATGATCACCAATTGAAGAACTTTATGAGAAAACCCGCCTACAGAATTAAGGTAAAAACCATGGTCTCTTGCTTTACTTATCGTACCGTTATTACTTATTTTACTGCCATGCAAACTCTATCTTGTGTCTGTTGCAATAAGTTTTTATTTTATCATCATATTTTCTTTCCTTTGTTTCATGTTCTTTTTAGAATCAGGCTAGATAAACAAGCTTGTTTTCGAAAATTGAGTATACAGTAATTCAGTTTTCACCTTCGATCGCTTGATTAATTTTTAGCAATTTTTGTTGGTAACATAATACGAAACTGTCAGCAAGTTGTCCTGACTGTATACGAGTTTCTCGCAATTTTTGCAAAAAGTGTAAAAATGACTCAGTATTTAATTTTGCTCAAACAAGGTTCGAATATTATCAGTTATAACTCTAAACAAAGATCCAATGTAAGCAGGACGTTCTAATTCAAAAAAAATAAAAAATCGTTCAGTATCGTGCGGGTGTTAAATTTAGCGAACAAAGTTTACCCACCATACAAACTCGGAATTTTTATTCGTTCCTTTCCTTTCAATTTCAGGATCGAAACATGGCTTCGCAAAACTCCAGCCAACAGTTTCCCTACGAAGCTTGCCTGATTGCTGACCTTCCAACTGATGTTCAACACCAGATACTTAACGTTGGCAACTACGTTTTCCGTCCCCTGAGTTTTATTTTGGCTTTTTTGTCACTTGTCTGTAATACGCTTGTTATCATAGCTGTGACACGAACTAGATCCCTTCAATATCCCGCGATGGTTATGATGTGCAGTTTGGCATTGACTGACGTAATATTTTCTCTGTATTCTTTGTACAGATACATAGAAATATTCACACACGAACATATGTGTCCAAACTCTCACCCGCTCCATTCTGCCATCAGTGTGCTTTGTGCCCAAGCAACGCTTGGTAACCTGGCTGTAATCAGTAGAGATCGCCATGTGGCAACCCGGAGTCCGTTGTGGTATCGTAATCACGTTACAAAATCACGTGCTTTCAAGATAGTATGTATACCATGGCTCATCAGTGTGGTAATTGCCGTTGTACTTTACTTTTCGAGAAGTTTTGAAGGCGTTGGCAAATCTTTGGCACAAACTTTAATTCCAGTTCCTTTCGCTCTTTATGTAATTGTCATAATGTCTTGTTATCTTGGTATTTATTTTCGAAAAACTATTGAAGTAGGAAATGTAAACGATGCTCTTTTGGAAAGGGAAAAACGATTGGCTAACACAGTTGCTTGGATCCTTTTGATTTTGCTTTTGACCTACTTTCCAGCACATCTTTTCCCAACAGTGTTGTTTATAAAAGGATTCAAGAATTTTCTACCTTTTCGGCCTTATTACCTGATTTTTTTCCAATTAAATGGAGTTTTAAATCCTTTGTTAAACTTTAGACGTTCTAAGAGGATGCGCAAAGCTGTAAGAGACTTGTTTAAATGCCTTCCAGAAGTGCAGCCATCACCTTAAGTCAACAAAAGCTACAACAACAGCAACAGCAACAGCAACAGTAACAACAACAACATCAACAACGGCAACCACCGCAATAGCCCACAAACGCTGGCAACATCACTGACGCAAAAATTGCAGTGACATATGAGAAGAACAAAAACAGCAGTGGTTTTATCAACTATTACATCGCTAAAACTGAAATTTAGACAACCTCTCCTTTAGCGGAGAACCCCATATTTTAGTTGTGGTGTTATTAAACCATGCCCATACTTCAATCTTGCTTTTGATCTCTCTGGAGTACCATGCTCAGAATTTAATCTTGTTGTTGATCTCCACTATTGCATGTTCTTGTTTAATTATGTGGTTACCTTTTTAATTGTTGTACTACAACAATTGAAAAAGTAACCACACATAATTATACAAGAACATGCAATAGTGGAGATCAACAACAAGATTAAATTCTGAGCATGGTACTCCACGACGAGAATATGGGGTTCTCCGCTAAAGAAAAATATTTATCGCGGTTTACGTACTTGTTATCATTCTGGAAAAAGTCGTTATCGACGATCCTTTACTACTTTGTTTCAGTTTCGAAGGAAGCTAAGTAAGCGTATATTAAGTTTGTACAGAAGTATAATTATGCTTCTGGTTTGTATGCATTTATATATGCACTTCTCTTGTCAGCTTTGTCTTCTCAAGCCCCTTCAGTGCTTTAAGGTTTTAATTATGACTATTGCCGTGTTATGACTATTGTTAGTGTTGCCGCCAGTTTTCATCTTCGCTTACATTTTCAACTTTTAAAAGTAGTATTAAAGAAAAAAAATTAAATGACTTAGTATTAATTTTCTTCTCAAATAAAGTTTGAATATTATTAGTAAAATCCAACTAGTGGTCTATTATCAATGCTGCGTTCTGATTGGTTGAGCTACTACTAGGCTATATGTTATAGCCCACTAGTAGCGAAAAGCGCGGGCTTTTTGGCGGCAAAAAAGGATTAAAGTCTAGCTTTAACTAGCTATTTTTTTTTTTTATTATCGATATTTTTGACAAACTAGTTGGATTTTACCAAAGCAATTATTCCTCTCCCCCTCATGGCCTCTAAGTCAATAGGCCATTCGGCCTTCGGCCTCATGGGCTATTGACTCAGCGCCCATTCGGGCTCGAGGAATAATTGTTAATTATCAATTATACCTCTAAACAAAGATCTTACTGAAAACAGGATGTCTAATTCACCAAAGAAATTTTCAGTGTCCATATCGCGGGTCCTTTAGTGAACCAAGTTTACCCACCATATACGTTCGGGAGTTGCAAGCACGTTCATCTTAAATTTCAGGAAAGAACCTTGGCTGAACACCTCCGGCCAGTTCCCTCCAAAGCGTGCCTGCTCACCCTCCAAGTGATGTTCAACACAAGATACTTAACATTGCCTACTACGTTTTCTGTCCGCTGAGTTTTATTCTGGCCTTTTTGTCATTTGTTTTCAACTTGCCTGTTTATTAAATTATCATTGCTGTGGCACGAACCAGATGTCTTCGATATCTCTCGATGGTTATCAGTCTTTGTATCCTAAAATACTTGGAATGAAAACATACAGTTGGATGTTAAGTTGAAGAATAAATGTTAAAACCAATTAAATAACGAAATTATATGAAGAGGACTTAATATACTTTTCTTCAATTCCTGGTTTTCGGATGTCCTTAGATGATAACGCTTTAACAAATTATTAAACCACGGAAGATGGTTACAGTTGAAAGGAAAGAAATATGTCGTCCCATTGACACGAAACGGAAACTCGCCTTTCTGAAAGCAATTACGGTGCGTCAGCTGTGGGTGAACAATTTTGTTTTGCTGCAATTGAAATTGAGAAGGAAAATGAGAAAATTTGTAAAGTGGTTACAGTTTGAGTGGGCCTTTTTTTATGTTAATCACTCCCATTGTATCTCATTTTTATTCTAATTTCCTTCTTATTAACTGAGATCTCTTAATTTAAAATGATAGTCAAGGACTATACTTAACTAAAATCACTTTCAATTATTGGAAAGTGACAATTAACTTTGGGATAGTCGACAACCACGGTCCTTAGTAGTGCTGAAACAGTTCTTCTCAGTTTGATATTATTTATTCTGTCAAGCTTTAACTGTGACAGTCAAGATTTATTAACATCAACTGATCAGAAGGACTTTATGAGAAAACTTGTATCCAAGCTTAAGGTAAAAAACATGGTCTCTTGCTTTACTTATCGTCAGTTTTTTTCCTAGTGTTCTTGTCACGGTCATGAAAATGAGCAAAGCGTGGAATAAAGCGAGAGTACTTCTTTTTGTGTCTGCTGCAACAAGTTTTTATTTTATTTTATTTCATTTTGTTTTTACTTCCTTTCACATGATTTAAGAAAATTTACTTTAGTGTTGCCGCAGGTCTCATCTTCGGTTAATCGAAATTTTCAGCATGAGTTTTTGAAGGTAACATAGTGCAAGACTGTCACTAAATTGTATGCTAGTTTCTCGCAGGTATTGCAAAAGGTGTAAAAATGACTCAGTATTAATAAATTTTTCTTAAACGAAGTGTCAAATATTATCAGTTATTACTCTAAACAAAGATCTAATGTGAGCACTGACGTTTTAATTCATGAAAGAAAATCGCTCAGTATCGCGCGGGTGTCCCTTAACGAACCAAGGTTACCCAAAAAATACACTCGGAATTAGTGGAATCGTTTTTTTTTTTTCAAATTTCAGGTTTGAACGATGACTGCGCACAACTCTAGCCAGTTTCTCTACCAAGATTGCCTGATTGCTGACCTTTCAATCGATGCTCAACTCCATTTACTGAACATTGGCAAATACGTTTTCCGTCCTCTGAGTTTTATTCTGGCTTTTTCGTCATTTGTCTTAAATGCGCTTGTTATCATAGCTGTTGCACGAACCAAATCCCTTCAATATCCCGCGATGGTTATGATAAGCAGTTTGGCAGTGACTGACACAATATTGCCTTTGTATATTATGCACAAAATCATAGAACTATTCACATACGAACGCCGCAAGTGTCCAAACGCGCACCCTAGACCTGTTCAAACTGCCACAAGTGCTCTTTGCTTCCAAGCAACGATCGGCAACCTGGCAGTTATCAGTAGAGATCGCTATTTGGCAGCACAAAGTCCTTGGTGGTATCGCAATCACGTGAAAAAATCACCTGCTTTTAAGGTAGTATGCATACCGTGGTGCACCAGTGTGGTTAGTGCAGTTGCGATCTTCTTGTCAGGAACTTTTGGGGGCGTTTATAAACTTTTGGCACAAACTTTAGTTCTACATCTTTTCGCTACTTACGTAATTATCATAATGTTCTGATCTTCGCATTTATTTTCGAAAAACTGTTGAAGTAGGAAATCCAAACGACGCTCTTTTGAAAAGGGAAAAACGATTAACTAACACAGTTGCTGGGATTCTTTTGATTTTGGTATTGACCTACTTCCCAGCGCTTCTTGTCCCATTTGTTTTGTCTGCGAAAGGAATCTATAAGAATTCTCTGCGTTTTAGGCCTTTGGAGTTTTAAATCCCTTGTTAAACTTCGGTCGTTCTAGAAATATGCGCAAAGCTGTTAGAGACTTGTTTAAATGCTCTTCCCAAGTGCAGCCATAATAAGCTGTCAACAACAACAACAACAACAACAACAAAAACCATCACAGGCTGTCTCATACAACAGCGACCACCGCAATAACAGCCCAAAAAAGTAACAATATTACCAAAGCAGCAACTGCAATGACATATGACGATAACAATAAAAACAAATAAAGCGATTTAACCAACTATCGCACCACCAACCTAAACGAAATTTAGAAGGAGACGGCTCTTACAACGGTTAAGAAAGTGACCACAATTGAAAATTGTTAAAATAACAAATAATAAGGGAGATAAACACGACCTTGTGTGCTTAATGCCAGAGCACCCGGAACACTCCGACGAAAATATGGAATTTTGAATAAACCACTGAAATTAAATACTTCATGTACATGTAAACGTACCTACCATTTACAGCCACATTTATCAATGCATTATTAGAGCATTTTAGCCGTGTAGCATTTTCCCGGAATTTTTTTTATCTCAGAGACAACAAATATTAAAACATTTTAAAGAGAAAATGACCATTTTTTGCTGTATCAAAATTCTTAGCTTATATAAATTGTTGTCAATGCACTTGTGTACATTTTCGTTAGCCTTTAACAACCCTCTTAAAACGTTTAGAACTGATAAAACGAGCCTTAATGACTTTTTGGGGGACGACCGAACATTTTAGTGGGCAATGTAAATATAGCATTAACGTGGAAGGCAACATGGAACTTTTAAGTGGGGAAAAGAGCATAACGTAAAAAGACTACCACTTGAATGTTTCGCCATTTTGTTCTATTTTTAGTAACAAAATGGCGGAAAATTGAACTTTCAAAACGCTAATATCTTTTGAGTGGTTAGGCCTATTTCAAAATTTTTTTCACTTTTGACATCCTTATGGTGACTTCTTTCAGAAACCATTATTAGATATCCCATAATATTGAGAACAAAATTTGGCGGAAACTTTGTGACATCTTTTCCCGCCAAAATGCCAAAATCTGAAAAACAAAAAGCATGCGGTTTTTTTTGGAATGGTGAGTTCTATATTGTTGCAAGATTTCAAGGGAATTGCGCTGAAACTAAAAAAGATGAGTGAGGGTGAGCGTTTTTGATTTCACATATGCCCACCGTGAGGAACCTCGATATCTACCATTCATCATGAAAAGTTATGGAAACGCTACGGCATTTCGCAAGGAAACTACCCTGCTAATTGCAGAAACAGTTACACACAATTAAGGCCGCACATGTGCAGGATAAAAGACTTGTTGAATGTTAAAGACTGGGGATTTATGCATACAAGCGTTTTGCGGCAAGCCTTTCCTGTTGACCAGGAAACAAATAACTTTGTTAGACAAGTGCATAACCAGGTGTTCTTATTTTACATCCTGTTCCGCTTAGACATAATACTCACCTTTTCGTCAATCTCAAGCGAGGTTCTTACAGAAATACTCGATTTGAAGACAACTGCCCGTGACGTGAAGGAATCGACAGCTTTTTAAGAATTCTTGCGGAAATCTGATCCTGCCAAACTCTCCTATATTGTCCTACAGATACGGCGGACATCAGGTAGGGAAGAGCATCAGCGAGCAAAAAGGGAAAAAATATTTTTTTTACAGTGTTTTGCATGAACAGAAAGTGTATTCACAAAAATTCTTCATTTCTTCGTATAAGACACACTCCTCTGCTCTATGAGAGTACGTTAGGAAAGAGGAAGATAAACGTCAGAACGGTCAGAACTGATGCGCAACCTTATTTCCGGTAGGCAGCCTCTCCCAATTTCTGATGGAACACCCCTGTGGACGAGGTTGTCGAGTGCGGGGCCATTTATTTGCACTTTATTGGATCTCTACTTTTCATTTTATAAGGTACTTTGTTTTGATATATTCAAACTCGACAATAACAAAATAATGCACTTTCACTGGTTGTAGAGCAGTTTGACGACCATGTTCCCGGTTGGTACACACAACCTGAAAAATGGCAGGAACAAAGAGAAACTCCTGACTAATCTCTGCTCGTTGGTAAAAACTGCATTCATCTGTCTTTTCTACAAAAATTTCCAGTGTTAAAGACTCAAAGACGACTGCCGCAGCTACCCTGGGTTTCGTAATCTATTAGAAATTTATCTTTCATTGTTTCTATAAAATCCCTCCAGTTGTTTGGTCGAGAAATACATTGATGATGATGATGATGATGATGATGATGATGATGATGATAATGATGATGATGATGATGATAATAATAATAATAATAATAATAAATTAAAATCTTGTTAAAAGCATTTAATGGCTCGGCCTTAAATTAATTTCTATTTTTTGACTTCTTCAGAGCAATTACACTTGAACAGAATGCGGAAGTCAGTCAAGTGGGTGTACCAACAATAAATATGCCCGGACAATTGTTCTAGTGATAACTGTTAAGAGAAACGCTTTTTTTAGTCTTTGAGAAAAAGATCTTCCTCCTCTTCATCCGCAAGTCAAGAACAAGCGCATAAATTGGTACGAAACAAAAAATCAATTTAGGATCAACTAAGGAACAGAGAAAAAGAGGCAGAAAATTGTAAAAGCATGTCGACGATGCTTGTGAACAAATTTCTTACTGCAAAATTGGGAAGAGGAAAAGGAAAATTTGTAAAGCATTTTCCTCGTGTTTACAGAATGTATGATGTTTTTATCTTAATCGTTCACATTATTTTCCATTAAAATTATCAACAAAGCTCTCTTGATGCATTGGTCGAGGACTGCTTAACTAAAATCACTTTCAACATTGTTGTTCACTCTTAATGCTTGAGATAAGTTTCAAGGATAAAGGAGATTGACAACGCTCTGTAGTGATGAAAACAGTCCGATTCTTGGTTTTATGTTGCTTATTTTCTCCACCTTAAAAAGGCATGGCGGAGACAGCCACTGACAATTCACGATCACCTGAAATAGAAGAACTTTATGTGCAACAGAATCAAGGTAAAAACCATGGGTTCGCTGCAGTAACATTTTATATATTTTTTTGTTTATTTCTTTCCTTAACGTAATTTTTTTGTGTGGAATCCGGTGAGATAAAGCTTGCTAACGAAATTTTTTAAAGTAATATATATTGCGAGACCGTCAGTCAGAAATATTTCAGTCTACTAGTAACTGTATTCGAGTTTCTCACAATTCTTGAAAGCAGGATGTTCCAGGTCATAACCGTATGGTCGCATTCAGTGAACCTAACTGGCCCACTATATATACTCGGAAGTTGGATAATTACGTTTTTTTTATTTTCATTAGTTTAGGATAGAACCATGGCTCACCTGATTATAGCAGTACAAATTTCTTAAAAACAAACATGAAAGATCTCCAAATTTACAGGAACGGAGATAGGAGTTAGTACTGTATCAGATTTTACCTCTTAATAAAATTTTCTGAAAAATACATGAAATATGAGTACCAACAGATTTGAGTTTAGTCAGCAATCTTTTCGATTATCTAACAAAATCGAACGGTTCAGTTCGATTTTATTCGATTTGCGAAACCAATCAAAGTCAATCGGCCAAGTGAAAAGTAAGACTGTTGAAAATCAGGTCATCATAGCCTCGACCTCGTCTTAGAAAGACTAATTATTACTTGACTGGACCATGAACAAATTCATCTCTGGGTCTACAGTGAAAATAATCTAAAAATATACAAAATTCTTAAGGTGAAATAAAGAAAAGCAGTTTTTTCCTACAAACATGATCTGTGTAAAAGGCGCAAAGGTGATTACCGTGTTACCAGAAGAAAAAAAAAAAGAATGAAAGAAAAAAAAAGTAACCAGTGCTTCGGAAAAATCTTTAATTGATGGTAAATTCTATAATTTTAATCTAAATCTAAATGGGTAGTTAATGTTCATTGGTAATTCTGATTTTTAATAAGATCAATTAAACGCGTTTTCCTTTTCTTTAATTCTGCTTTGCGGCAGTACTTGGAAAAAATAACAAATCCATTAAATTCTTTGAAGCAATTACGTATACTCGTAAATGAAATGCGGAAGACAGCCAAGTGATTCTTGGCAAAAAATGTAAATTTTTGTGGTAATAAATGTGTCTCAAGAAAAAGCATCCCCAACGCTTTCTTCATACAGAAAACCGCAAAGAATATTCCCTTTTGCACCCAAAGAATTGAAAAGAAAACTGATTATTTTATGGTGAAATACCGGATAGAGAGAGAGCTAGGATTTTAAAAAAAGTGAACGTATCTGGGACACGTGTTAACGAATTTCTTGCTGCGCAATAAATGCCGAAGAAAATAGTGAAAAACTGGTTGTAGAATATGTCAGCAGGTGTTTCACTATTAACCATTCCCAAATCCAAATAAATTCAATGGAGCAATTACGCTTAAAAATTGGAAAGACAGTCAATTGTTTTTTTTTTAATGAAAATGAAGGTTTGTCTAATGATAAATTGTGAAAAAGAGAAAAATTCAGTCTTTAGAACAAGCATATCCAACTCTTTATTCTTTGCGCGTACGCAAAGAAAAATCGGTCACTTATTTCATGACAAGCTTGTAGATAGAAAGAGTCAGGATTTTATGAAGGCAATTTCTACATACACTTTTCTTGTACTTGACTGGATCACGAACAAATTCATCTCTGGGTCTACAGTGAAAATATCTAAAAATGTACAGAATTCTCAAAGTGAAATAAAGCAAAACAGTTTTTTCCTACAAATATTCTCTGCGTCAAAGGCGCCAAATTGAAGGTGATTGCCGTGTTACCAAAAAGAAAAATAAAATGAAAAAAAAGAAAAAAAGAAAAAGAAACTGTCATTTGTAATTCTGATTTTTAATATGATCAATTAAACGCGTTCCCCCTTTCTTTATTTATGCGTTGCGGCACTACTTGGCAAAAATAACAAATCCATTTAATTCTTTGAAGCAATTAGTAATACGAATATTCTTAAATAAAATGCGGAAAGCAGCAAAAAATGTCAATTTTGTGGTGATAAATGTGTCTTTAGAGCAAGGATCCCCAACGCTTTTTGTATCCAGAATGCTGCAAGGAATATACCGTTTGCACGCAAAGAAAAATTCATTATTTTATGATGAAATACTGGATAGAGAGAGCTAGGATTTTGTGGTGAACGCAATTGGGATACGTGTTAACGAATTTCATGCTACGCAATACAATGACTTAGAAAATAGTGAAAAACTGTTTGCAGAATGTGTCGGCAAGTGTTTTAATGTTAACCATTCCCATTATTATCTATTCAAAATACCTTTCAATTAACCAATTTCTCTTAATGGACAGCCAGCAATACTTAATTAAAGACGCTTTCAAGATTAAGTTGCCAACTATATAAGAGACATCGAGAATACTTAGTATCAGTTAATATCAGCCTGATATCAGTTACTTGAGGGAAAGACATAATACGTGAACACTAAATGAAGAACCGTTATAAGGAAACATCCCGTCAGTCACGGTAAAACCCTGATGTCCTTTTTAATAAATAAATTTCCTTTGTTCTTTTTTGGTCTACGGCAAATTTATAAAAAAATGATATTATTTTTAACTGATATCCTTAACAAGAGAGAGAATTAAAAAGGGAGAGAGAGAATGAATTTAAAGCAATTATTGCACGTGTGTACAGGTTTTTTTCCCCTGCAATTGATAATTGGGAAGGAGGAGGGGAAAATTTGTAAAAAGTAGTCACAGTATGTGAGGGCCGGTTTTTTCATGTTAATAATTTCCATATTTTTTTTATTCTAATTGCTTCTTTACTAACCCAAAAGCCTTATGCGTCAGTCCAGAACCATAATTTTATGAAAATCACTTCGATTCCAACATTGGGGAGTGGACTTATCAAGAAGCCTTTCACAACGTCGCTTGTGAAAACAGTTTAAGTTAGATCTATTCTCGGTTTGATCGATACTGCTTACTCTATCAAGCTATAAAAAGTTTTGCTGCGACAGCAACGATTTATGATCACCAATTGAAGAACTTTATGAGAAAACCCGCCTACAGAATTAAGGTAAAAACCATGGTCTCTTGCTTTACTTTTCGTACGGTTATTCTCATTTAACCACCATGCAAATATCAAAGCTTAGTATAAAGAGGGTAAACGTGGACTATGTTGTGGCTGCTGCAACAAGTTTTGATTTTGTTATTATATTTTCTTTCCTTTCTCTCATGTCTTTTTGGAATCAGGCGAGACAAACGAAAACTGAGTATGCGGTAACAAAATTTAATTTTATTAATTTTTGATGGTAACATAATACGAAACCGAAAGCAAGTTGTCCTTACTGTATGCGAGTTTCTCGCAATTTTTGCTAAACGTATAAAAATGACTCAGTATTTAATTTTGCTCAAACAAGGTTCGAATATTATCAGTTATAACTCTAAACAAAGATCTAATGTAAGCAGGACTTTCTTATTCATAAAAAAATCGCTCAGTATCGCGCGGGTGTCCTTTAACGAACCAAGGTTACCCAAAAATACACTCGGAATTAATGAAATTGTCTGTTTTTTTTTTTTTTAATTTCAGGTTTGAACGATGGCTGAGCACAACTCTAGCCAGTTTCGCTACCAAGATTGCCTGATTGCTGACCTTTCAATCGATGCTCAACTCCAGTTAAAGAACATTAACAAATACGTTTTCCTTCCTCTGAATTTTATTCTGGCTTTCTCGTCATTTGTCTTAAATACGCTTGTTATCGTAGCTGTTGCACGAACCAAATCCCTTCAATATCCCGCGATGGTTATGATAGGCAGTTTGGCAGTGACTGACACAATATTGCCTTTGTATATCATGCACAGATGCGTAGAATATTTCACATACGAACGCCTCACGTGTCTAAACTTGCAGCCTAGGCCTGTTGAATCTGCCTTCAGTGCTCTTTGTGTCCAAGCAACGCTCGGTAACCTGGCAGTTATGAGTAGAGATCGCTATTTGGCAGTACGAAGTCCTTGGTGGTATCGCAATCACATGACAAAATCACGTGCTTTTAAGGTAGTATGCACACCGTGGTGCATCAGTGTGGTTGGTGCAGTTGCGATCTTCTTGTCAGGAACTTTTGGGCGCGTTTACAAACTTTTGGCACAGACTCTAATGCTAGCTCTTTTCGCTATTTACGTAATTATCATAATGTTCTGTTATTTTCGCATTTATTTTCGAAAAACTGTTGAAGTAGGAAATCCAAACGACGCTCTTTTGAAAAGGGAAAAACGATTAACTAACACAGTTGCTGGGATTCTTTTGATTTTGGTATTGACCTACTTCCCAGCACTTCTTGTCCCATTTGTTTTGTCTACGAAAGGACTCTATGAGAATTCTCTTCGTTTTAGGCCTTTCTACGCCGTTTTCATCCAATTAAATGGAGTTTTAAATCCTTTGTTAAGGTGGCTCGACTGGATTTTTTGGGGTTGATACCTCCCAACTTTGAGCATTAACTACGTCGGGATGAGTAAAGATATGGAAAAAAGGTTACCACAACTGTATTATATAAAGATGAAAATTTCTTATGATCTGCGTTTTATTGCAATCGGAGTCGCCATGGCAACGTAATGACGCCATTACGTTTTTCATTTATCTTCGTGTTTCTCTGTTCCAGGAGTTTTTTGAAGAAATCGCTTTAGGGAGTATGTACCTGTTATAATTGCCTCCATTATGGCATAGTTTGAACAAATTCTATGAGAGCGTTTTCGAAATATTTCGAAATGTAGTTTTAAGAATAATAAAAACAGTGAAATAGCATGCTACCTACATAATTCGCTAATATTTTAAGAAAATGATAAGCATCGGGAACGAGGCTTCATCTCATTGTGGTTTGATTTCATTGAAAACTGCATACGAAAAAAGAGGGGAATTGCTCTGGGCGATCGCGAGTAAGAAGAATTTTATTAACTTGCGTTTAGCTGCTTTTGATACAGTTTTTGGACGTAATTTGGTCCATGTCTAAAAATTTCGCCTTTTTCCAAAAACCGCTCGATAAATTTTTCTATAAATTCGACAATCCCGAGATCAATTGTCAAGAAATATTCCCTACAAGTTTTAAGAACATTGAAAATAGGGAAGGCTTTTAAATAGGGCCTCAAATATAGCCATTTTCCCCCCCAGATTTTGTGTTTACAAGTGAGCGTCCTCATTATTCACAGGCATTGTTTTCAAGTTTCATATACACGTGCTCATTTAGCAAAAAGATAGAATTTGCATCAAAAAGGACCCTCGGTTAAATCTCCGGGATATGCTAATTACCGGGTAAAGAGATTAATGATACATTATAACATCAGAGCAACTCTTTGTGAGAGTTTCTGTGATGTTATAACCCGAGTAAGATAATTAAGTATTTCATCCTACACGATGACCGTGACGTTCACCGTTTCGGCTCTCACTGCTATCTGTGACGACAAGCCAATTATTAGCTTATTCCGGATATTTCTTCGGGAAGTAATCGAGAGTTCTTTTTGATGCAAATTTATATCTTTTGCTAGTTGTGCACGTGCATATGAAACTTGAAAACAATGCCAGTGAATAATGAGGACGCTAACTTGTAAACACAAAATCTGGGGGAAAATTGGTTATATTTGAGGCCCTATTTAAAAGCCTTCCCTATTTTCAATGTTCTTGAAACTTGCAGGGAATATTTCTTGACAATTGATCTCGGGATTGTCGAATTTATAAAAAAATTTATCGAGCGGTTTTTAGAAAAAGGCGAAATTTTTAGGCATGGACCAAATTACGTCCAAAAACTGTATCAAAAGCAGCTGAATGCAAGTTAATAAAATTCTTCTTACTCGCGATCGCCCAGAACAATTCCCCTCTTTTTTTGTATGCGGTTTTCGATGGGATCAAACCACAATGAGATGAAGCCTCGTTCCCAAAGCTTATCATTTTCTTAAAATATTCGCGAATTGTGTGGCTAGCATGCTATTTCACTGTTTTTATTATTCTTAAAACTACATTTCAAAATATTTCGAAAACGCTCTCATAGAATTTGTTCAAACTATGCCAAAATGGAGGCAATTATAACAGGTACATACTCCCTAAAGCGATTTCTTCAAAAAACTCCTGGAACAGAGAAACACAAAGATAAATGAAAAACGTAATGGCGTCATTACGTTGCCATGGCGACTCCGATTGCAATAAAACCCAGATCATAAGAAATTTTCATCTTTATGTAATACAGTTGTGGTAACCTTTTTTCCATATCTTTACTCATCCCGACGTAGTTAATGCTCAAAGTTGGGAGGTATCAACCCCAAAAAATCCAGTCGAGCCACCTTAAACTTCGGTCGTTCTAGAAATATGCGCAAAGCTGTTAGAGACTTGTTTGAATGCTCTTCCCAAGAACAGCCGTCATCAGCTGTCAACAACAACAACAACAACAACAACAACAACTACAACTACAACAAAAACCATCACAGGCTGTCTCATGCAGCAGCGAAACGGCAACAACAGCCCAAAAAAGGAACAGCATTACCGAGGCAGCAACTGCAATGACATATGAGAAAAACAATAAAAACAGAAGAGATTGAACTAACTATCGCACCACCAACCTGAATGAAATTTAGAAGAAGACGGCTCTTACAACGGTTAAGAAAATGACTGTAAGGAGAGATTTCCCATGTATTCTTTATTTGATTCGAATTTCATATCTAGCTTTTAAATATTCCCTTTGAAGTTGTGTTAGACGTAATTTACATTGAATTTGCATTGAGTTGTTTTAGTTCCCTTAAATTATGCACATTTCACTTCAATGTTTACTTTTAAAAGGATAATTTGTTTCTGGATAATTATTACAGCTTAGTCACTGAATAATTCGACCTTTCGCCTGTTCAAATACCAACCGTTCGTAGTTTTTAGTATTGACATTTTAGGGAATCCTGAGGAAAGGAAACTCGAATTCTTTTACACAGCTTTCTTTGTAGGGTTCCTAAATTCACTTGCTTGCCTGACATTTAATTTTGAGTTATTTAGTTTAACATTTGAACTTTAAAACTGAATTTATCCAGATTTGCTTTCGCTGTTCAGCTGATTTTATTCAGCCTTCATTCCATTTGTTTTGTGATGTTGTCATATAAGGGACGGACCATTAGAAAACTTATGGGGGGGGGGGGGGGGGGGCGAAGTACAAAAAAAAATTCGCGCAAGGGAAAATTTAATTTAAAAAATTCTTGCACGCCAATTAAACCTAAGAAATATTCACGCAAGGGCCTGAAAAAAATTCATACAAGGAATTTGATGACAAAAAAAAATTCCTGCGGCTCGAAAATTCCCCTTCCCCCCATAACTTTTCTAATGGTCCGTCCCCAAGTTGATCGGTTAGTATAAATAGAGCACTGTTATTCCTGTTTTTCGATTTACATTGCGGAGTTATATGCTTGTACGATTTACATTGCGGAGTTATATGCTTATACGATTTACATTGCGGATTTACTTGACTGTATATGATTTACGTTCACGAGCTGTTCACGAAAGTCCAAGTTTGAGTCCTGTCCTGTTTCCAGTTGTAGCAGATCCTAGTACCTTGAAATACTGACGAGTTCCTTTCCCGCTAGCCAAGCGAGTTGCAGAGTTAGTTTTCCCCCTTGTTGTTCATACGCCGAAATCACTCGAATTCTCTTAACGCTTATTTCCCCGATTTGTGCTTGGAAGGGCAAAACCTATCGTCACATGACCACAACTGAAAATATTGTTACAACAACAAATAATAGGGGAGATAAACAAGACCTCGTAAGCTTAATGCCAGTCAGAGAGCACCCGGAACACTCAGACGAAAATACGGAATTTTTACTGCGCTTTTCACAAACATGCGAACTCTAAAGTTCAAAAGCCGCCTTCAATCAATCATAATTACGATCACAAGCAACAAACCTTGAAACAACGGATCCAAATCCACCAATCACAAATCACAAACGATGACCTTTTGAACCCGTTAAAGTAAAGTTTTGTTTCCTAGGAGGTCCGTTAAGATGATTGACGGCGGGGAAAAACGCAATCGTCAGTTGCCTTTTGAACTTCACAATTCGCATGTTTGTGAAAAGCGCAGTAATAAAGCACTGAAATTAAATACTTCATAAACATGTAAACGTACCTACCAATTTACAGCCACATTTATCAAAGCATTATCAGAGCATTTTAGCCGTGTAGCATTTTGCCGGAATTTTAAAAAACATTTTAAAGAGAAAATGATGATTTAAACTCGAAATTCAAACAAACGAACAAACAAACAAACAAACAAACAAAAATTCACCTCAATATAGCCATGTAGAGGACCATTTTCTGCTGTATCAAAATTGTTAGCTTTTATAAATTGTTGTCAATGCAGTTATATACATTTTCGTTAGCCTTTAACAACCCTCTTAAAACGTTTAGAACTGATAAAACGAGCCTTAATGACTTTTTGGGGGACGACCGAACATTTTAGTGGGCAATGTAAATATAACATTAACGTGGAGCATTTAATTGAGGAAAAAATCATAATGTAAAAAGCCTACCACTTGAATTCCTCGCCATTTTGTGCTATGTTTAGTAACAAAATGGCGGAAAATTGAACTTTCAAAACGCTATATCTTTTGAGTGGATAGGCATATTTCAAACATGTTTTCTTTTTTGACATCCTTGTGTTGACGTCTTTCAGAAACCATCATTAGATATCCCATAATATTAAAAACAAAATTCGGCGGGAACTTCGTGACGTCTTTTCCCGCCAAAAATGCCAAAATCTGAAAAGCAAAAAACATAGGTTTTTTTGGAATGGTGAATTGCGTTAAAACTGAAAAAGATCAGTGAAGGTGAGCGTTTTTGATGTCACATATGCCCACCATGACGAACCTCGGTATCTAACATGGAAAGTTATGGAAACGCTACCGCATCTCGCGAGGAAACTACTCTGTTAATTGCAGAAACAGTTACACACAATTAAGGCCGCATATGTGCAGGATAAAAGACTTGTCGAATGTGTAAGGCTGGGGCTTCATGCACACAAGCGTTTTGCGGCAAGCCTTTCCTGTTGACCAGGAAACGAATAACTTTGTTAGACAAGGGCATAACCAGGTGTTTAATCTACTTTACATCCTGTTCCGCTTAGACATAATCCTCCCCTTTTCACCAATCTCAAGCGAGGTTCTTACAGAAATACTCAATTTGAAGACAACTGGCCGTGACGGAATCGACAGCCTTTTAAGAATTCTTGTGGAAATCTGATCCTGCCAAACTCTCCTTAATTGTCCCGCAAGTAACGGCGGACATTGGGTAGGAAGCGAGCATCAGCGAGCAAAAAGGGAAAAAATATTTTTTTACGGTGTTTTCAATGAACAGAAAGTGTATTCACAAAAATTCTTTATTGCTTCGTATAAGACACACTCCTCTGCTCTATGAGAGTACGTTAGGAAAGAGGAAGATAAACGTCAGAACGGTCAGAACTGATGCGCAACTTTGTTTCCGGTAGGCTGTCGCTCCCAATTTCTGATGGAACACCCCTGCGGACGAGGTTGTCGAGTGCGGGGCCATTTATTTGCACTTTATTGAATCTCTACCTTTCATTTTGTAAGGTACTTTGTTTTGATATATTCAAATTCAACAATTACAAAATAATGCACTTTCACTGGTTGTAGCGCAGTTTGACGACCATGTCCCCGGTTGGTACACACAACCTGAAAAACGGCAGAAAGGAAGAGAAACCCCTGACTAACTGCTCGTTGATAAAAACTCACACTCATCTGTCTTTTCTACAAAAATTTCCAGTGTTAAAGACTCAAAGAGGACTATCGAAGCTACTGTTGGTTTCTGACAAAAACGTAGTCGTAATCTATTAGAAATTTATCTTTCATTGTTTCTATGAAATCCCTCCAGTTGTTTGGTCGAGAAATACATTGATAATAATGATGATAATAATAATAATAATAATAATAATAATAATAATAATAATAATAATAAAAATAACAACAATGATATCAATAATTAATAGACAATTTTATTAAAAAACTGTTAAAATCCTATTTACAATTAATTCGCTTAAAAAAAGAAAAAACTATTCATTCAAAAACACTATTTACAATTTCTGTCGATTTAAAAAGCACTTAATTTAGCTTAAAAAAAAGTTAATTAAAACTAAGAAAAATTTTTTCGAATTAAAAAACATTTCATTTCAATAAAAAAAAAACTGTCAACCTCTAAAATTCAAAAGTTTCTTTCAACTGCTAAAAAACAAAAAAAATAGTAATAATAATAATGAAATAAAAAGATATATATGAAGTAAGGAAACACATCAATAGTCCGATTTAATGGCTCCTTCTGCAACTTCGACGTCGATATCAACATTCTTAATGTCACATGGCACTCTTCTGGTCCTAGAGCCTCGAAGACAAACCAACGCAGATCTCAAGAGTGCGAATGAGGTTCTGGTTCTGATCCATGAGATGGTTTTGGCATACTGCTCCCCTTTTTTGATGGCAATCAGCTGTGCTAAACGGCTATGATACTTCAAGCACTCCTTTCCCATTCCGCCAGTTGTGGTGGTTGTCAATAAATTAAAATCATGCTAAAAGCATTTAATGGCTCTGTCTTAAATTAATTTCTATTTTTTAACTTCTTCGAAGCAATTACACTTGAAACGAATGCGGAAGTCAGTTAAGTGGGTGTACAATACATAAGTACGGACAATTGTTCTAGTGATAACTGTTAAGAGAAACGCTTTAGTCTTTGAGAACAAACTAGTCTTCCTCGTCTTTATCCGCGAGTCAAGAATATGCCCATCGCACGAAACAAAAAATCAATTTATGATCAACTAAGGGACAGAGAAAAAGAGCGAGAAAATTGTGATAGCATCCCGATGCTTATGAATAAATTTCTTACTGCAAATTGCGAAGAGGAAAAGGAAAATTTGAAAAGCATTTTCCTCGTGTTTATAGAATCCGTGGGTACCGTAGATGTTTTTCTGTTAACCGTTCACATTATTTTCCATTACAATTATCTCCCTTAATTAACAAAGCTCTCTTGATGCATTGGTCAAGGACTGCTTATAATTAAAATCATTGTTTCTTACTCTTAATGCTTGACACAAGTTAAAAGGATAAAGGAGACCGACAACGCTCTGTAGTGATAAAATCAGTTCGATTCTTGGTTTTATATTGCCTATTTTCTCTAGATTAAAAAGGCATGGCGGGCGACAGCCACTGTCGATTCACAATCACCTGCAACAGAAGGAATTTATGAGGAACAGTATCAAGGTAGAAACCATTGGTTCGCTGGAATAACATTTTATTTTCTTCGTTTATTTCTTTCCTTAAATTAATTTTTTTGTGTGTGTGAAGTCCGGTGAGATAAAGCACGCTAACGAAATTTTTTAAAGTAATATTATTATTATATATTGCGAGACCGTCAGTCAGAAATATTTCAATCTAACTGTATTCGAGTTTCTCACAATTCTTAAAAGTAGGATATTCCAGTTCATAACCGCATGGTCGCATTCAACGAACCCAATTGGCCCGGCATATATACTCGGAAGTTAGATAAGTACGTTTTTTTTATTTCCATTAGTTTAGGATAGAACCATGGCATCACACAATTCCAGCCGGTTTCCTTCCCAAGCTTGCCTGATTGCTGACCTTTCAAGAGATGTTCAACACGAGATACTTAACATTGGCAACTACGTTTTCCGTCCCCTGAATTTTATTCTGGCTTTTTTGGCATTTTTCTTTAATACGGTTGTTATCATAGCTGTGGCACGAACCAAATCCCTTCAATATCCCGCGATGGTTATGATGTGCAGTTTGACAGTAACTGACATAATATTCCCACTGTATTCTATGTTCAGATACATAGAAGTATTCACCCACGAACACAAGTGTCCAACATCGCATACGCAACCACTCTATTTTGCCATCGGTGGTCTTTGTACCTTGGCAACGCTTGGCAACCTGGCTGTTATCAGTAGAGATCGCTATTTGGCAGTCCGAAGACCTGTGTGGTATCGTAACCACATGACAATATCACGTGCTTTTAAGACAGTGTGTTTACCGTGGCTTATCAGTATGGTATATGCAGTTGCAACGTACTTGACAATACTTTTGGGAGGAGTTTACGCACCTGTGGCACTAGCTTTTGTTCTACTTTTTTTCCCTTGTTATGTAACTGTCATCGCGTTCTGTTATCTTAGTATTTATTGTAGAAAAAATATTCAAGTGGGAAATCTAAACGACGCATTTCTAAAAAGGGAAAAACGACTAGCTAACACAGTTGCTTGGATCCTTTTGATTCTGGTATTGACCTACTTTCCTGGCCTTCTTTTTGGAGCTGTTTTGGTTGCAAATGGAGTAAATAATCTGCCCTTTCGGCCTTATTACATCACTTTTGTCCAATTAAATGGAGCTTTGAATCCTTTGTTAAACTTCAGTCGTATCAAAATGATGCGCAAAGCAATAAGAGACTTGTTTAGATGCCATCCGCAATTACAGTCATCATCACTTGCCAGCAATAACAACACCAGCAATGAACGATAGCATTACCTATCACAACAATTCCCACACAACAGCAACCAACTCAATAACCCACTCCAGCGGCAACAGCATTGACCAAGTTAATAGCAATAACATAAAATTATGAGGAAAACGATAAGTGTAGCAATTTTATCAACGATCCCATTCAATACCAACCTTGTTACAAGGTTACTTAGGTTCCGCACTTGTTAATGAGCAATGAAACGCCAACATGCCCTGTTGCAATTCTGTAGTTAAAAAGCCATTTTGGGTTGGAAAATAATTTAGTGCTCATTATTGAAAGATGGTTTGGAATCAATAAAATATTCATCAAAACGTGATGGTTCAGTGTCTTTATGTAGTAGGTCATATTAATATTTTTTGGTAACTGTACACGCAACTGGCACTAAACTACCCAGACTTCTACAGTTGGGTTAGGTAGGACAAGCTCGCAGCTCGTAACCTGAGATCAGGCTCTATTTTCGTTTCGCTTTGTAAATAACATTCCGGCGCCGTTAGAGAGAATGTATGAGAACCGCTCAAATTTGGCCTGATCTCAGGTTACGCAGCTCGCGAGTTTTAACAAGATGTTTATATACTTTACAAAAAAGCAAGGCAAGACTCCTATTTTTCAAATTTAAACCTTTATAAAAACACAACCTAGCTTGGAAAACACGGATCGAACCTACAGCAACCTGATTGGTTTTTTGCAAGGAACCAATCAAACCGCACCATTTTCGATCCTCCAAACAAACCAGGGTGGATATATAAACGCTTACTAAATCAAGCAATACGGAATGGTTCAGAGTTCACCTCAACCATCCCACTACATAGCAACTGATGAGAATCGTAAGATTCGAAACTGCCGGTCTTGCTTGTAAACTTATATTTAACTACACACATTATGTAGTGGCACAAAGAAGCCAGTCAATTGATTGGTAAAAAAGCAACATGCTAATGGTATTGACAAATATTGAGCTTCAAAATACTCTCCTGTGATATTAAAACTACAAGTGAGATTTACAAAGCGATTGAGTTTTAAAACGACATTCAAAGGACACAGCATCATAATGTATTTAAATCATGCTTAGACGCGATAAACACCCAAAACGAGTGTCAGATCTGGATATATTTTTAAAAAGACTACGTGCTGTGTACAGCTAAACATTGTTCTCTGAGATCGCGTAAACCTAAAGTTTACGGAGATATGAAAAGCAGTTACTCTAAGATAACGGCAGCTATGGAAAAATTATCATATTTTTGAGTAGACATATCTGATAAACGGGCTACAAATTCAACAGGAATACACGCGAACTGAATAAATTGTCTGTTGAACATTTTAAAGGTTCTGCTCAACTTACACAATTTTCCCTTGCTGAACATAAATTGTACCGAGCCGTATCTTGGTCCGCTATATAGAAGCGATATAATCATCGTTCAAATTTTCAACTGTAAGATCCCTGAAAGAAGTCTCCTCAATGGAGCAATATATAAAAGGTTTCAAAGGTTTCACGCCGGTGAAGATGTGCGGCCTGTCACCTCTTGCAAGTTTTTACTTTAAGACTTTGTATGGGAAATTCTTCGATCTTTATTTAGGGCATTAAAATAGAAATAAAAATACATCAAAACTTCCTACCTTGTCTGCTTGTCTTGTTTGTGGTATGTTCTTAGCATTTCTAGCCGTTTCAGCGCGATTTCAGCGAGTTTTAGTTTTACCGTTGATCGATCTCGCTCAAATCCGGCGCTGAAACGGCCAGAAATGTTAAGAACCTACCACAAACAAGACAAGTAGACAAAGTAGGAAGTTTTGATGTATTTTTATTTCTATTTTAATGCCCTAAATAACGATCGATAAATTTTCCATACAAACTCTTATAATATTTCTGTCACGCAAGTCGCTGGCGATGGAAAATCTGTAATTAACAATGGAAAATTTTTAATTTATTAAAAGTGTTTGCACTTGGTTTGCAGAATGTGTCGGCAGTTGAGTTCTACCATTTGCAATTGATTGCATTCCAATTAACCAAGATCTCATGCTCATCATGCATCAATACAGGAATACATGACTATTTTAAAAACACTTTCAACATTGCTGGCAAATCTCAATGCTTAAAATGATAATAACTCATACAAGGGAAACAAAGAACAGTTCGATTCTTATTTTTACAATTATAGCAACTGGATAACTTAGTACTGAAATTGAGTGATGAGTAAACCCATCCCATCCCATCTCATGTCGTCTTTATTTAATATTCGCCAATTCTTTTGTATTCAAGGTCAAATCTAAAATGAATATTATTTGGAATCTGATATAATTAGATTAAGAAGCACTACTACGAAAGAATTAGGGCACGATATCTACCGCTGTATAACCGTGAATCATTTCACTCCCCCTTTTTCAAAATTTTAAACTAGTTACTAGTTCCAGACTGTCAGTAAACAGTGCTGTCACTTTGCTCATTTCTTACAATTTCTCGCAAAAATGTGAAAACAAAAGAATTTTATTATTTCAAATCTTTCAGGCTAAAACATGTTGTAACCTTAGGCAAAGAACTATCTTCACAGTCAGGGCGCCACTGGAGAGACTCGCAGAATTTTTTGAAAATGGGATGTGTCGTGATAAAATGGGTTCGATCATGAAATTTTTACGAAATGGATTTGTTGAATGCGGCCTTTAACAAACCCAGTTATAAACTCGCAATCAGGAGTTACCAGTTCGTATTTTGTACTTCAGGATTGAACCATGGCTGTGCGAAACTCAAGTCAGTTTCGCTACGAAGCGTGCCTGATTGCTGACCCTTCCAACTGACGTTCAACAACAGATCGATACTAATAACATTGGCAACTACGTTTTCGTTCATCTGAGTTTTATTCTTTAATTGATGGTAAATTCTATTAGTAATTTTTAATTTAAATCTAAATGAGTAGTATGCTTATTGGTAATTCTGATTTTTAGTAAGATCAATTAAGGGTGTTCCCCTTTTCTTTATTTCTGCTTTACGGCAGTAATTTAAAATGTAACAAATCCATTAAATGCTTATGAAGCAATTACGAAGACTCTTAAATGAAATGCGGAAGACAGCCAATTGATTCAATGCCAAAAGTAAATTTTTGAGGTAATTACTGTGTCTTTATAAGAACAAGCATCCCCAACGCTTTTTTAATCCAGAAAACAAAGAATATGCCCATTGCACGCAAAGAAAAATTGATTATTTTATGATGAAATACTGGATAGAGAGAGAGCTAGGATTTTGTAGGAAAAGCAATTGGCATTCGTGTTAACGAATTTCTTGCTGCGCAATAAATGACGAAGAAAATAGTGAAAAACTGTTTCCGGCAGGTGTTTTAATATTAAGTAAACCATTCCCGTTATTATCCATTTAAAATTCCTTCCAATTAAACTAATTAACCAATTTCTCTTAATGGATCAGTCAAGAGATACTTAACTAAAAACACTTTCAACAATGTTGCTAACTCTCAATGTTTGCTCTGTACAAGAATATATAAGAGACATCGAGAATACTTAGTATCAGTTAATTTCAGCCTGATATCAGTTACACGAGGGACAGCCATAATTCATGAAAACCAAGTGAAGAACTTTATAAGGAAACATATCTTGAGTCAAGGTAAAACCCTGATGTCCTTTTTCATAGATAGAAATTTGGTTTGCAGCAAAATTATAAAAATAACTATCATTTTAAACCGATATGCTAAATTAGAGAGAGAGAGAAAAGTAAGCATTTGATGAAAATCTACTTTTCCGGAATAGCAATGAATGTCGTCGACTTCGTTCAAATTCCTAATGTCTGAAGTAATATCTAGTTGGAGACCATCAGTAAAAAGTTCTAACTATTTGTGCGTTTCTTAAAATTTATGGCAAAAAAACGTAAGAAAAAAAGACTCACCTTTGCTGAAACATGGCTTGAGTGTTACCAGTAACTGATCCTAGGGAAAAGACCTAATGAAAACAGGAATTTCTAAAAAATACCCATTTTTACCCGCGCGGAATCAAAATTCCACGTTCTTCTTCAGTTTCCTTTCGATTTTTCCTTTTTTTTTTCAACTTTAGGATGCAATTAAGGCTGGGCAAAACTCCAGCCAGTTTCCCTACAAGGCGTATATTCGACACCACATACTTGACATTGGCAACTACGTTTTCTGTCGTCTACGTTTTATTCTGGCTTTTTTTTCATTTGTCTTTAATACGCTTGTTATCATTGCTGTGTCAATAAGTGCGCCATTCAACTCACCCATATATATATGTCACTTATCGAATATCCCTGAATTGAAGTCCCACGTTCTTTTTTCAAATTTCAGGATAGAATCATGGCGGCGCAGAACTCCAGTCAGTATCCCTACGAGGCGTGCCTGATAGCTGGCCTTTCAAGTGATGTTCAACACCAGATACGTAACATTGGCAACTACGTTTTCCGTCCCCTGAATTTTATTCTGGCTTTTTTGGCATTTGTCTTTAACATGCTTGTTATTACAGCTGTGGCACGAACCAAATCCCTTCAATATCCCGCGATGGTTATGATGTGCAGTTTGGCAGTAACTGACATAATATTCCCACTGTATTCTTTGTACAGATACATAGAAACATTCACACACGAACACATGTGTGCAGCAACATCGCATGAGCATCCACTGTATTTTGCCATTGGTGGTCTTTGTACCTTGGCAACGCTTGGTAACCTGGCTGTTATCAGTAGAGATCGCTATTTGGCAGTCCGAAGACCTGTGTGGTATCGTAATCACATGACAATATCACGTGCTTTTAAGGCCATATGTTTAGCGTGGCTTATCAGTATGGCATATGCAGTTGCAACGTACTTGTCAATACTTTTGGGAGGAGTTTACGCACCTGTGGCACTAGCTTTTGTTCTGCTTTTTTTCCCTTTTTATGTAATTGTCATCGCGTTCTGTTATCTTAGTATTTATTGTAGAAAAAATATTCAAGTGGGAAATCTAAACGACGCATTTCTAAAAAGGCAAAAACGATTGGCTAACACAGTTGCTTGGATCCTTTTGATTCTGGTATTGACCTACTTTCCTGGTCTTCTTTTTGGAGGTGTTTTGGTTGCAAATGGAGTAAATAATCTGCCCTTTCGGCCTTATTACATCACTTTTGTCCAATTAAATGGAGCTTTGAATCCTTTGTTAAACTTCAGTCGTATTAAAAAGATGCGCAAAGCAATAAGAGACTTGTTTAGATGCCATCCGCAATTACAGTCATCATCACTTGCCAACAATAACAACAACAGCAACAGCGATAGCATAGAGTACTAAAGTGATGACGTCATAAAAATGAAATTTCTGAAATTATGGGATTTGTCAAGATATTCTGAAAGAACAATGTCCAAGAGGCCTACTTGCCAAAAATGAGCATTTCGGGGCAAATTGTCTCCGAGATCGTAGCCCAGTTATACTCAGAAATCTCCATACAAACCCTTCTAATTTTTTTTTGGGTCGACCCAAAAAAAATTTAGAAGGGTTTGTATGGAGTTTTGTAAGCATAACTGGGCTACGATCTCAGCAACAATTTGCCCCCAAATGCTCATTTTTGGCAAATAGGCCTCTTGGACATTGTTCTTTCAGAATATCCTGACAAATCCCATAATTTCGGAAATTTCATTTTTATGACGTCACACTTTAGTACTCTATTACCTATCACAACAATTCCCACACAACAGCAACCACAGCAATACCCCACACCAGCAGCAACAATTACACTGACCCAGTAATAGCAATGACATATGAGAAAACTGATTAAATAAAAAGTGCAGCAATTTTATCAACGATCCCATTTAATATCAACCTTGTTACAAGATTACTTAGGTTGCGTACTCGTTACTGAGCAATGAAACGCCAACATGCCCTAATTGCAATTCTGTAATTATAAAAAGCCATTATGGGCTGGATAATAATTCAATTTAGTGCTCATTATTGAAAGATGGTTTGTAATCAATAAAATATTGATGAAAACGTGATGGTTCAGTGTCTTTATGTAGTAGGTCATATATTTTTTGGTAACTGTACACGCAACTGGCACTAAACTACCCAGACTTGGACAGCAGGGTTAGGACAAGCTCGCGAGTGAGTTGCGTAACAGAAATATTAAAACAGTTTGTATGGAAAATTTATTGATCGAGCGAGTTTTAGTTCTACCATTGCTCTCGCTAAAGTCGGTCTGAAAAGGCCTGAAATGCTAAGAACATACCACAAACAAGACAAGCAGACAAGGTAGAAAGTTTTGATGTATTTTTATTTCTATTTTCATGCCCTAAGAAACGATCTATAAATTTTCCATACAAAGCCTTATCATATTTCTGTTACACAAACGGCACTCGCAAACTTGCGGTACCTGTGAGGAAATATGGAAAATGTGTAATTAAAGTGTTTGCTCCTGGTTTGCAGAATGTGTCGGCAGTTGAGTTCTCCCATTTGCAATTGATTATGTTTCAATTAACCAAGATCTCATGCTCATCAAGTATCAATCCAAAAATACATGACTATTTTAAAAACACTTGGTAGCTACTCTAAAATTCGAGTATAAATAAAGTTTTATGTTATGTTATTGTTGGAAAATCTTAATGTTTAAAATGATAAAAAAGGATGCCAGGGAAAGAAAGAACTGTTTGATTCTTATTTTTTCAACAGCAACTGGATAACTTAGTACTGAAATTGAGTGATGAGTAAACCCATCCCATCCCATGTCGTCTTTATTTAATATTTGCCAATTCTTTTGTATTCAAGGTCAAATTTAAAATGACATTTCAGTTGTTATATTGACTGGACTATCTCTCAGGGTCTACAGTGAAAATATTCTACAAATATACAAAATTCTCAAAGTGAAATAAACAGTTTTTGCCTAAAAATACTCTCTGCGTCTAAAGCGCGAAGGTGATTGCCGTGTTACCAAAAAAAAAAAGGGAAAGAAAGAAAAATAAATTGGGTTATTGGTAATTCTGATTTTTAATAAGATCAATTGAACGCGTTCCCCTTTTCTTTATTTTTGCTTTGCGGCAGTACTTGGAAAAAATGACAAATCCATTAAATTCTTGGAAGCAATTACGTATACTCTTAAAGGAAATGCAAAAAGCAGCAAAAAATGTAAATTTGTGGTGATGAATGTGTCTTTAACACATGCATCCTTAACGCTTTTTGTATCCAGAAAACCGCAAAGAATATACTGTTTGCGCGCAAAGAAAAATTGATTATTTTATGATGAAATACTGGATAAAGAGAGAGCTAGGATTTTGTAGTGAAAGCAATTGGGATTCTTGTTAACGAATTTCTTGCTGCGCAATAAATGTCGAAGAAAGTAGTGAAAAACTGTTGGCAGAATGTGTCGGCAGGTGTTTTAATGTTCACCATTCCCATTATTATCCATTCTAAAAACCTTTCAATTTACCAATCTATCTAAATGGATCAGAGCAATACTTAACTAAAGACACTTTCAACATTGTTGCCAACTGTCAATATTTGCTCTGTACAAGAATATATAAGAGGCATTGAGAATACTTAGTGTCAGTTGATATCAGCCTGATATCAGTTATTTGAGGGAAAGCCATATTGCGTGTCACTGAACACCAACTTATAAGAACTTTATAAGGAAACATATCCCGAGTCAAGGTAAGACCCTGATGTCCTTTTTAATAAATAAATTTGCATTGTTTTTTTTTGGTCTACGGAGAAGTAAGTATGAGCTAGTATGTGCATGAAAATCTACTTTTGCCGGCATAGCATTTTTGGGCCTTAGATCTTTCAGATAGATCCGATATGCTGTAATTTTTGCATGGTTTTGTTCATGTTTTTTAGGTTGGTTTTGGCCAACTCTTTATTTTCTCTGCGAGACATCAACTTGACACTTGGACTCTTGCCCCCCCCAGAAGACACGTGGTATGACGTTCTGTGGGTGTTAGGAGTTCTGGATCAGGGCTAATGAAAATCAGAGTGCGCGGATAATTTTTCATCAGAGCCTGATCTCTGGTTGTTACGCCATACTGTCGAGCCCCAAAGAGGGCGAAACAGCTGTCTAAGGCTACAATCCCGCTCTGTTTTGAGTTCGGTGTTGTGTTGATGTCTTGCAGAGTTAATTTTCACGTAGTACGATCAGCATTGCAGTATTCTGTTTGCAGAATTTAATATGTCTACAATGAATGTCGCCTTCACTCAAATTCTTAATTTTTGAAGTAATATCAACAATAGTTAGGGACTGTTAGTAAAAAGTGCTAACTATTTGTGCGTGTCGTAAAATTTATTGCAAAAAAAAGTAAGAAAAAAAGACTCATCTTTGCTCAAACATGGCTTGAGCCGGTTACCAGTAACTAATCCTAGGCAAAAGACTAATGAAAACAGGACGTTCTTCTTTTTTTCTTTCTTTGTTTTTAAATACAGGATAGAATCATGGCGGCGCAGAACTCCAGTCAGTATCCCTACGAGGCGTGCCTGATTGCTGGCCTTTCAAGCGATGTTCAACACCAGATACTTAACATTGGCAACTACGTTTTCCGTCCCCTGAATTTTATTCTGGCTTTTTTGGCATTTGTCTTTAATACGCTTGTTATCATAGCTGTGGCACGAACCAAATCTCTTCAATATCCCGCGATGGTTATGATGTGCAGTTTGGCAGTAACTGACATAATATTCCCAATATATTCTATGTACAGATACATAGAAACATTCACACATGAAAACATGTGTGCAGCAACATCGCATGAGCACCCACTGTATTTTGCCATGAGTGGTCTTTGTACCATGGCAACGCTTGGTAACCTGGCTGTTATCAGTAGAGATCGCTATTTGGCAGTCCGAAGACCTGTGTGGTATCGTAATCACATGAAAATGTCACGTTCTTTTAAGACAGTATGCTTACCTTGGCTTATCAGTGTAGTATATGCAGTTTTAACGTACTTTTCAAAACGTTTGAGCAGAGTTTACACACCTATGGCACCAGTTTTCCTTCTAGTTCTTTTCCCTTTTTATTTATCTGTCATCACGTTTTGTTATCTTAGTATTTACTGTAGAAAAAATATTCAAGTGGGAAATCTAAACGAAGCCCTTCTAAAAAGGGAAAAACGACTAGCTAACACAGTTGCTTGGATCCTTTTGATTCTGGTATTGACCTACTTTCCTAGCCTACTCTTTGGAGCTGTCTTGGTTGCAAAAGGAGTAAATAATCTGCCCTTTCGGCCTTTTTACGTCATTTTTATGCAATTGAATGGAGTTTTGAATCCTTTGTTGAACTTCAGTCGTATTAAAAAGATGCGCAAAGCAATAAGAGACTTGTTTAGATGCCATCCGCAATTACAGTCATCATCACCTTGCGAACAATAACAACAACAGCAACAGCGATAGCACCACCTGTCACAACAAATCCCAGACAACATCAACCACTGCAATAATCCACACCAGCGGCAACAATTACACTGACCCAGTAATAGCAATGACATATGAGAAAAACGATTAAATAAAAAGTGCAGCAATTTTATTAACGATCCCATTTAATACCAACCTTGAAGTTTACAAGATTACTTAGGGCAAATAAAGACTTTAGGACTTATTAAACGCAATCTGTGGAACTGTCCAAACTCAGTTAAAGAAACCGCCTGAACTACACCTGTGGGACCAAAGTCTGTAGTCCATTGGACTTGCACCAGAAAGATAAAGCCGCTGTAATGTGATGAGCGGCTTGCTTTGTTACGGGAAATGACCATCGAACAGCGAGCGTGGTGGGAATTGGCTGCATGATTTAAAGTTGGACACACTTGAAAAAAAGGAGAAGATACGCAAGGCTGTCCATTATGAGATGTGCCATGGTTTCCAGGATTCCAAATAGAGAAAGGAGAACACGAGGAAGCCATAACTGATTTTATTATTTATTTTAGTACAAAAGGGCACAAGGATATTTTTAGATTTTCTTTCTTTCCCAGGACAATAACCGTGGAATGGAACAAACTCCCGATAGAAACTCTTACCAGTCAATCTCTTTCTATACTATTTTCACTGTAAACTCCTTTAGGTTATCTTTTGCTAGCAGTTTATTTTAGTTTTTATTATCATCTTGTATATTTTTAGTGTTTTGTGTCTCGTGGATGTTGCCGACAAAACCATGTTTAGATTTAGATTTAGGTTGCGCACTTGCAAATAATCAATGGAACGCCAACATGCCGAATTGCAATCCTGTGGTTAAAAAGCCATCATGGGCTGGAAAATAATTAAAATTTAGCGTTCATAGTTATTGAAAGATGTTTTGTAATTAATAAAATATTCATCACGACGTGCTCGTTCTGTATGAACGAAATACGAAGTACGTCATTTATTTTATGGTAATCGTACAGGCAACTGGCACTAAACTATCCAGATTTCGACGGTAGGGTTAGAACAAGTTTGCGAACAACATTTTCTTGGTAGAAAACCTGGAATTCTGAGAAAACTTGTGGTATTGAGAGATACGAACTCTTGTCAAACGGATAGTGAAACGTGACAAACACGCTTGGTCAGCTGTTGCGACTTTGGGTCACTTGATTATATTGAAGCCAAGGAACCAATTTACAGTTTTTATCCGTTTGGAACCCAACGTTTGTAGTATGGTAAAACTTTGTATTCCAAACAATCGTAGGTTTTTTGTTTTTCGATTTTAATGGTTCTTGGAGGGGAAATGTCGTCAAAAGATTGACAGCAACATGTCTTTAAGGACTTTGGCATTACATTTGGTAATCGTAACATGGGCAAGTGGCTCGAAACTACGTAGCTACCCACATTTCGACAATACATGCGGGTTAATTCTCCGGAGGAATTTTCGACAATTGGAAACAAAACTTTACCGTATTTAGAGATCCTAACTCACCAAACGATTGGTAAAATTGTCGAGAAAAGTATTTTTAAGTACAGGATTATTCTTGCAAACGCCCTAGAGGTCAACAAAAAGTACGCTTCCTCACTTCGATCGTCCATTTTCATATACTTCCAGTTTCATATATTCTCTGCCAAAGTCAATTTTTCCTGATTTTAACCGAACAAAGTCTCGACAGACTTTCTGAAATTAAAGATCTCAGTCGAAATCAGTTCCTGCTGACCGAGGACCGGAGATTATAAATCAGAGAGCTGCGGCTGAGCCAAACAGAAGTAAACTGAATTTGCTTTTTAAGCTATCACATATGAAATTAGCCTCTAGGGAAACAGCGGACATTCTGCGACGCTACCAATTAAATTGTATCCCTTCGAAATGACGTCTGAGAAACGAGCTCAGAAATTCCATACTGGCTTCTCATTGGTTGAAAATTTATTTCAACCAATCAAAAGGACCACTCAGATCTGGTTGGTGACACGTCATCAGTATGGAATTTCTGCGCTCGTTTATCAGACGTCATTTCGAAGGGATACAATTCAGTTGGTGGCGACGTGCAAAGTCAGCTGTTCTTCCAGGCTAACAATTATGAAATCTAAGTTCGCATTAACTCTAGGTTATCTTAACCTAAGCTCTGGACAACCCGGCCACATTAGATAAAGATAAATGATGATGGCTGGGGGCAACTGGTGACTTAACAATGTATAAAGGGGAAGACGCAGGCCATTGCTGTTGGAGATAATAATCCGCCACGTAAAAACTATTTTCATCGCCGTTTATAAAACTGTTAACATTACGATCGCATAAAATATGTCGTCTTTAAATGCAAATTAACTGCTCCTGAATAAAAATGCTTTTTTTCCCTTTCAACACTCCCTGTGTCAAAGGCTCAAATACGATCGCCGTGTTAAAAAAAATAAATAATAAATAAACGGAAAAGAATTCCGCCTTACGACCACATACGCCAAACCACCTCGTTACTACCATTATTCAATCGACCAAACGTAAAAAAAAAAAAAAACTGGGTCGTTTCATGATCATTATTTTGAAGAACCCGTCATTTAAAAGAAGATATTATTTTAAGAGGTCTTTAAGTTTTCATTATGTTTGTTTTTCTTGGGTCCCTATTAAAGTTTTTTGGAGCAATTACGCTTGAACAAAATGCTGAAGACTGCTGAATGGTTGTAAGAAATGTAAATGAAATTTTTTCTATTGACGACTGTTAAAACTGAGGAAATTGCAGTCTTTCAGAATAAGCTGCTCTCTCTCTTTATCCGGAAGACAGAAATATATCCATAGCACGAAACAAAATAAACTGTCGGGACAGATAGGGAAAGAACAGCATTTTCTGAAGGCATTTCCGACGCGGGTAAACAAATTTCTTTCTGCAAAATTGGGAGGAGAAAGGGGAAAATTTAATAAGGCACGTGTCGGTCAGTGTTTTCATTTTAAAAGAAAAACATTTTCATTAATCACTTTCCTTTGTAATAAACTTCTCCTTTAATGCTTCGTTAATGTATCCGGTCGAGGACTACTTAACTAAAATCACTTCTTTCAAAATTATTGTTTACCCTTAATGATTGAAATGACATAAAAGGATATAAGAGAAACCAACAACAGCTGCCTAAGTGTTGAAAAAGTTCGAATCACTTTTCAATATTCCTTATTCTAAGCTTTTCCTGGAACAGCGTCTATTTATCATCATATCAACAGCTGAGAAGAACTTTATGGAGCAAATCGGTACAGAATCAAGGTAACCTGTCTTCTCTATTTTTGTTTACATTACCGGTAGTGTTTTCCGCAAACAACGGCCAAGTTTTCCTTCTTTCTTTCTCCTTTTTTTTTTCCATTGGCAAGCTGCATGTACGTGCAATCTCTTGAATATAATGAACGCAATTTCCTAGCTTTACACGTAAAAAAAGAATCCTTTTTCTTCTTTTTTTTAACATGTGGTTGCTGCCAGTAACCTTGGTTTGTTTCTTCCTTCCTTCCTTCCTTCCTTTCTTCAATATTTCATTTATCTGATGTGATATCAGTGTTGCCGTCAATTTTTCAATTTGCCTTTTTTTCAATTTTTGAAAGTAAGTTCAGTGCTAGACCGCGAGTACAATCAAACCCCGTGTAATACGAACCCTGAGGGGTCCACAGAAAGTCTCCGCATTAATGAAGTGTCTTTATCAAGCGGGTTGAATGTGGAGAAAACGTGAGGGTTTTCTTTCCCAAGGGACAAAGCAAACTGTCTGACGTAATAATGAGGTGTCCGTATAGCGTGGTTTGACTGTAACTGCATGTACAGTCGACTCTCTCTTAACGGTCACCTCTATAAAACGGACACCTCCCTAAAACGGACACCTAGAGTTGGTCCCTGCCTTTCTTTACTCCCTTTATTTGACTCTCTATAAGACGGACATCTGTCTAAGACGGACACTTACTGCCCGTCCCAAAGGTGTCCGTCTTAGAGGGAGTTGAATGTATTTGAGAACCCTGAGAACGACGGCATGATAAAAGATATCAAAAATTAAAAAAAAAAAAAGAGAAAAGAAAATTGTGAAAAATGAACTTACTCAATATTTTTGTTTTAATTTGTCTCAAACTTGGCGTGACGATTACCAGCTATAACCCTATAGAAACATTGATAATAATATTTAGTATCGCAGGTGGCAATCTAAGAAACCATTTCACCCATAGCCGGGATGTTACTAACGATCCTTTTCAACTACAGGATATAACTATGATGGTTGCACAAAACTCCAGCCAGTTTACTTACCAAGAGTGCCTGATTACTGAGCTTCCAACAGAGGTTCAACACCAGATACTTAATATTGGCAGCTACGTTTTTCGTCCTCTCTGCTTTTTTCTGGCATTTTTGTCACTTGTCTTTAATACGCTTGTTATCATAGTTGTGGCTCGAAACAGATCCCTTCAACATCCTTCGATGATTATGATTTGCAGTTTGGCAGTGACTGAC